>NW_028297149.1:211160-326160 GCF_055798465.1 Pogonomyrmex barbatus
GCACGCACGCACGCACGCACGCACGCACGCACGCACGCACGCACGCACGCACGCACGCACGCACGCACGCACGCACGCACGCACGCACGCACGCACGCACGCACGCACGCACGCACGCACGCACGCACGCACGCACGCACGCACGCACGCACGCACGCACGCACGCACGCACGCACGCACGCACGCACGCACGCACGCACGCACGCACGCACGCACGCACGCACGCACGCACGCACGCACGCACACACACACACACACACACACACACATCTTATTCATATTCTTTTTAGAGGTATGAACAGCGCCAAGTGTTTTTACATAAAAATTTTTTTTATTTAAATAAAATTTTATCATTTATTTTATACTGTTACTTTATAATTCTTTGTAATAAAAACGTAAATTGAGTAAAGCAATTTTGTGATATAAAAATATTTTAAAGCTAAATAATTATTGCCACTTGGGTTAGAAAAAGAAGTTTTTAATGGCTAGAAAGATATACATATAATTTGGTTTTTATTATTTTTAAATTAAAGAAACTACTACTTGAGTTTTATTTTTTTAAAACAGTAGTTTATCTTTTATACGATTGAAATATATAATTTGACTAAAATGGACTTGTAGTTTCATGTTTGTAAGATTATAACTTGGCGCCAATTATTGATATCAAATCTTTTATATAAATTTTACACAATCATTTGAGTTGGCAATATCCACTATACTTGACACCCTTTTTTTACCTTTTTTAAAAAAAAAGGTAATTTTATAATGTATATATATATAATAAATAAACATGTAATCTTATTATTTTATATATTCTATATATATTGGAAGAAATAATAAACTTAAATAATCATCCATGCAATCTGATCAAACAATGTGTATATATACACATATATATTGTTATTAAATAGTTTAAGATCAATATAAGTTGGAAATTATCAAATATCAATCTTTAAATTCTTTGTAAATTTTGCAATTATATATATATATATATATATATATATATATATATATATATATGTGTGTATGTGATTGTCTAATAATAAATAGTTGATTAGAAATATGATTCAAAATTATAATATATGTATAGTTCTCTAGATATGTTATTTTTTTATTTGACAAATTTTCATTTTTATTCAATTTGGAACTGATTTTTCTAGAGTGACATAATAAGAGTATGTAGATAAGATTGAATAAAAGAATAATATCTTTGTTCTCTGATAAAATGAAAAATAGAACTTACCTGCAAAATATAGACACAAACATGAGTTACACTCCGAAATTATTACAAATTGTCAAACTCGCCGCGAACGTCAACATCGTTGGCTACCTCGGACGTGCAGAAAAAGAATAATAGTAGTATGCAATTTATTAATACTGCTAATGTTTCTTTTTTAATTTTAATATACGCGTATTTATTATTATATTGATACCCGAAGTTTAACCAAAAACACTACCGTGTTTACATCAATCAATTTTATCGACCAAGCGGATAAATCAGGCCGATAAATCAGGATCATTACAGGACCCAGCGATTGATTCGCTAGATTCTACAATAACCCTGACTTCAGTCTAATAATCCGCTGGGTCGATAAGATTAATAATGACATCTCGTGACAGACGTTGCAGCCGTACAAAAGCGATGATAATGACGTTTCTTAAAGTAAAAATTTCCAAATCGGACTTTGTGTAGCAATATCTCTATTTGTAGGGCACGTAGCAGAAAAATAAAAATACTTTTATTATGCAAGTCGGACTCAAGCTATCGATCAAGCCTACTTAGAACTTGATCAATATAGCCGTTATTGAGATTCGATAATTTCAGATGCTCGAACCTCGACGACTCGCGTAAAGTCACACGGCAGTGTTCTCGGTTGACTTGACACCCGAGACACTACCGTGTCTCCTGATATTCTTTTATTTGGAAATTTTCTTCAATTACCTCCTGTACACGATTTTGTTTTTGTTCATTTATTGAAAGAAAAAATTGATAAATATATTGGCACTTTAGGAACCATTAATTTGTGGACTACATTATTTGAATATGATGAATTGACAATTAATATGCGACAGCAAGGAGATATGGCTTATCATTAATTGTTATCGCGTATTGATTTATTGATAAATCACGTGATTCTTCAAAATAGAAAAATATTCTTTACAAATACTTTTTTAAATTCAAGATTGGATGAAATATGTAATTTTATTTTTAATTTACCAGTTGACACTGTGAGTTTACTTCCTACTTGTCATATGTATGATATTTTAAACACTGCAATGTTGAATCGTATTAATTCAAAAGAAGTATTATTAATTGCTGAAGACACAATAAATTGTATTCCATACATGTATTCCATCCAAAAAAGAAAGTATTGAAAGTATTATTGAAAGATGATGAAGATGATACTAGAACAACTTTCAAACAAATTATTATTAAGATTGGAGCAAAAGTAATGATAAGATGTAATATTGATGCTAGTTTGGGACTGATAAATGGTACAATCGCGAAAGTAATATCAATTGTTCAAGATATAAATACTGAATATATAGAAAAGATCAAACTTTTATTACCTACAAATTCAGAATACTTGATTGAAAGAGTCAGCGTTAAATTCAAGTGATGGATAGAGCTTACGTTATCAGAAAACAATTTCCATTAAGTTATGGAATCATTATTCATAAAAGTCAAGGATTAAGTTTAAAAAATGCTATTATGGACATTGCTAATTCTGTATTTAATGCAGGACAAGTTTATGTTGTTTTGTCACGAGTAACATCTAGAGAAGGTTTGTATTTAATTAATTACGATCTCTGTAAAAGCTAGTGAAGATGCAATTATTGAATATAATCGATTAAAACAAACGTATAAATCAGAAATTGATTACTATTTCAAAACAAAAATATACTAAAATAAAAGATACTTTATGGACATTACCAAAAGTTATTTCTTCTGTTTAAGAATCATAAGAAACGGTTCAAAAAAATATTGTTTGGGTAATACATGGGTTCCAAAATAAGGATGAAGTTTTGATCTTACGCAAATGCAGTTTTGCAATGTCTTTTACATTTAAATGTTATTAGAAAACAAATTTTTGAGTGTAATAAATTAAATGTTTTAGGTATATTAATGAATCGATATGAAAACGGAATATCTGATTTGAATACATTTACAGTACGACAAGATTTAGGAGGTAATTTTTCTAGCTGTATAAAACAAGATGCATCTGAATTTCTCAGCTGTGAAAAATATGATTATATTAAAAATCTAGTTAAGCATCAAATACGTTCCACTATACGGTGCAAAACTTGTAATAATACAATTGTTATTACTAATGATAATATTCTTATTTCAATTCCCATTACTAATTTAAAGAAAGACAGTTACGATTTATTTATTTATTCTTAATGATTTATTAAATATTATTTTTTCGAGGTGGTCACTCTCATGACCTATGTAAAAATTGTACAGGGAAAGATACAATATTTAAAAAAGAATTAACATTAAGGGGATCCTAAAGCGAAGGACGAATTGCGACAGTCGTCCATTAATGCCATCTAAACGGAATTAAAGAAATATCGGTCAATTTACGATCGACAATTTAAAAAGTCGATATTATCGACAATTTAAAAAGTCTATATTATTGACATGACTAATTCCGTTTACTCATATTAATCTTTACCTTATCATTTTACTAAATAAATGAAAACACATGTATATATTGTATATATGTATCGTCAATGCAGTAATCATTCTTCACATTCGCTATGTCCAATATCCTTATAGGCCAGGATACGAAAGACACTACATTTTTTCTCAAAGTATTTTTTTCAAAGAGAACATGTATATATTGCACATACGTAATGAAGCGACTCTTTGCTATAGAAAGACATGGAACTATTTGTACTATTGCTATTGACTAGTTGTTTACGATATTTAGTACAAACATGTATATAATTTTATTAGATTTTGCGATACATTGCATATTCTTCCACTACACACACACACACACACACACACACACGCGCGCGCGCGCGCGCGCGTATATATACATTACGTATTAGATTTATATATATGTAATATATATGTAATGATATATGTAATGATATATGTAATTTTAAAAGGTGAGTGTGTGCGTGCGTGCGTGCGTGCGTGCGTGCGTGCGTGCGTGCGTGCGTGCGTGCGTGCGTGCGTGCGTGCGTGCGTGCGTGCGTGCGTGCGTGCGTGCGTGCGTGCGTGCGTGCGTGCGTGCGTGTGTGTGTGTGTGTGTGTGTGTGTACGCTTCGCATCGGTCCTATATTACAGCGGTCGATTTCGAGAAATAAATTTATCTGAAATAAATTTGTTGTGCGACAGTAAAAAAGAGAATAAAATGTAATAAATTGTGGGTGTAATAATACAATAAAATATAGTCCTTTTCGCAAACATGTCTGTTGCACGTTTTGTTAACTATTTCAATCATGTATACGATAAAAATATCAGAATCGAAACGATGACTAACGAAGTTCTACGTTGGTAGAACTTCATAGTGCAATGTATGACTTTCTGTGCGAAAAGCTGGAGTTTGATCCCCAGCTACAATACTTTCTGTTAGGAGATATGCTATTTGCTCATATCTTCTTTTTTTATGTTTCTTACAACATAAAATATACGACTAATGTCTGACAAATTTAATTAGAATAAAAACTTTTTAATAACATTTTATTTGAAAAATAAAAACGTTATGGCGCTGTATATTTGTGAATTTTTATCATAGTACGGGTGTATCTTTAAAAATATGAACAATTTATATATCATTGGACATTACAAATATATAATGTAATATATTTGTACATTATTTATATATATAAATATTATAAATATATTTTACATATTTGTAATGTCCAATGATATATAAATTGTTTGTATTTTTAAAGATACACCCGCACCATGATAAAAATTTACAAATATACAGCGTCATAACGTTTTTATTTTGTAAGTAAAATGTTGTATTAAAAATTTTTTTATTCTAATTAAATTTTTCAGACATCAGTCGTATATTTTATATTGTAAGAAAGATAAAAGAAAAAGGAGGTATGAGCGGATAGCATAATCTCCTAACGGAGAGTAACTGGAGATCGAACCCGAGCTTTTCGCACAAGTCTCATACATTGCCACTCTACCAACACAGAACTTTGTCGGTTACCGTTTTGATTCTGATATTTCTATTGTATACATGATTAAAATAGTTAACAAAACGTACGACAGATATATTTGTGAAAATTTCTTTTCTAAGTTACAATTTGTACATTTGCCTTATACGTTATGCAAGGCAGAAACATGATGTCTTATTTCGACGAATATAAAAGTTTGCAGCTTTGTATGTACAAAATGATACAGTTCCGCACGTCGAATTAGTTTAAAGAACAATACTGACCTTGTATAATTAAAATCAAAATCCTAACAAAAAAGATCTAAACATCAACAGTATCCGTATAATCATTTTTCATTTCGACGACATCGTCCGTCGTTTCTTTTCGTATACTCATCCTTCTGTTTCATCAGATTGCAACGCCGTGATTTTATGGTAGAGTCCTTCATTCTCATTCCATCGAAGTGAGAAATGATTATATGCATACTGTTGATGCATAGATCTTTTTTGTTAGACTTTGTTAGACTTCAAATTGTAATTTTACAAGCTCAGTATTGTTCTTTAAAGTAATTCAAACTGCGGACTATATCATTTTGTCCATACGAGACTGTAAAACTTATATATATCTAATATATATATCTAAAGTAAAAACACAAATTATGTGTTGACTGTTTTTATTGAAAATACTGACGGGATTATCGACACATTATAGCCGGCATCTTTGAATTGACTTTACAGATTACAAAATCCTTTTGTGCAATTGAAACATAGCACAAAAAAGAAGTGCGGGATAGTCGATTTCGATAAAAAATTAAATTCACTTTATTCTAGCAAGCAAGCTTATTGAACATTTTATCGATCCCATAGATCGTTTGTCTTTATCTTTCCTCTGCATCTTTCCTCTGTCATCTATTGCAAGATCTGTCAACTACAATTACTGCTCTACTCATTTTATATCTGCAAGCATATATATGCGCGTAAAATCATACACAATCTGTTCAAGTCTCAAACCTTTTTTCTAAGCTTTCAATCATAAATCCAAAAATATAGTATTGTTTATTTATTTAGTCTGAAGTGCGGAACGTACTCATTTTGTATATATGAGCTGTAGAATTTTTGTATTAAGGAAACGAAGATCTGATATAACAGCTGTACGAACTAAAATTACGTGAATTTTTAATTTTTTTTCTTATTTACTTGTTAAATCGATTGTCGATCCCGCATATTCTTTTTGTGCGTATTTTAATTGCCTGAAAGGATTTTGTAATCTGTCAAGCCAATAAGAAGTTCTTTGGTGCATTGTAATGTGTCGATAATTCCCGTCACTTTATGATCCCCTTAACACGAGAAATACTTATCATTTATTTACAATTATTTTCAGAACAAAATGGTAAATTAATAAAAATAGATCAATTTAATTGCGTGCAGTACCAACAACTACAATATCAGTAGAGGGACAAGTTTATAAAGTAATGAATGCCATTTTTCATCATGGATCATCTATTGAAGATGGTCATTATACAAATGTAGAGATGAAACGTCTAATGGATGGATAGACAATGATGATGCACAAATTAACAAGAAAAAATGGCCTAGAGGAGCAAAAAATGTATATATATTTTTTTAAAAAAGATTATTAAAAAATAATGAATACTGATTGTTTTTTCTAGTATATATAAAGTAATAAAATGTTTCAAATATGCTAAATAATAAATACTATTTGTTACTAAAAAAATGAATGATATCCTAATAAAATTATCTTTTAAAAAGATAAAAAGTAACGCCAAGTTTACGCGCCAGTTTTCTTATTTATGTAAAAGAAAGAATTTTACACAAAAATTTCCATCTACAAAAGTCTTTTTAATAATAAATTTTATATTGGTTCAAAAGATGTGATATGAAGAATTGGCGCCAACTTCTAATTTAATAAAAAGAGCTTTACATTTGAAATACATTTTATTTGTAGTTTATTTTTATTTGAAAAATCGTTTCATTATTTTTACAAAAAACATGATATTACAAATTGGCACAAACTTTTAATTATATGAAGAAGAAAAGAAACTTTGTAAAAGTGAAAAAAGATATTATCAATCCAAAATTAATGTCAATTTGTAGTTGCCAAAAAAATTTTATTGAATTATTGTACTTGTGTTTATATAAAAATAAAATATAAAAGAAAATCTGATGTGTAAGAAAAAAAAATGACGTACAAAAACTTGACGCGTCCGGGTCACATTAAAACACATACGTACATATTTATTGTATTATATTGCACTCTTACTGTTTATCTTTTTACATTAATAATGTATATATTACTTTTAAAAATATTTATAAATAAATGTTTTATATAATTTTTATATAATTTTCTTTAACATTATATGTAAATATATTAATATTAAAAAATTTTTAATTCTTCATATCACATCTTTTGTACCAATATGAAATTTATTATTAAAAAGACTTTTGTAGATAGAAATTTTTGTATAAAATTCTTTTACATAAATAAGAAAACGGGCGCGTGAACTTGATGTTATTTTTTTACTTTTTTTAAAAGATAATTTTATTAGGATTAATTAAACGACGATAAAAACAGTTACGAACAGTAAAAAAGCTAAGTTGAAATGTTTATGTAAAACGATATATACGAATATTTACAAATCTTTACGCATTTAAAACTAATTTTAATTTCATCATTAATTTAAAATTTTACTCATACACATATTCAATGCATTTGACAGGCAAGAACCAAATGAGTAAGCAGTACACCTGAGGCAGATGTATTGCTCACCTACCATGTCTCCTGATAATAATATTACTGACAAAATCATTTCATTATCTTTTTTAAGCAGTGATAAATTTTGTGCAAGAGAAAAAAACATTAAAATATTTAAAAAAATTCATTGAAGATAATTCTATAAAATAATTATTAAATATGTTTTTTTTTATAACACAACAAAATGACTGTATTTATATCACTTCAAATCTATTATCACCTACTTGATAATAGATAAGATTATGGCTCACAAACATTAGTCACTGACATTCCGAAATGAATTATCATCAACTGTCAAACTCATCGCGAAACTCAACGATATCGTCGACCACTAATCAGACCTGCAAAAAAAGAGCAAGCATGTTATCTCGTTCTCTCTTTCGTTCCCGACTCGCTCATTCTCGTTATGTACTGTAGTTAGAGATACATTTTCCAATCTTCCACAAGATTGCTGGGTCCTACAGTGGTCCTGACTTATCCGACCTGACAATCTACAGGATCGATAATCAGTAATAAATACGCATGCATCGAAAAGGACACATTAGTAATAATCTAAAATTTATAATTACGTAATAAAAATAAAATTATAATTTATTTTAAACTCTTTTTCCTTATTGCTTCCTTGTTGCTTTTTTATAAGCATAAATTGATCTAAAGAAAATCTATTAATAGAAATGTAATTAAGAAATAATGATTAAATTATAACTTTTTTTATACAAGTATACATTTATATAAGTATTTTAAGTATTTAAAATAATTTATGTAAAGTTTCATCGCAATGCAAAGATTAGTTATTTTGTAAATAAAACTTACATTTTTATTAAAAACGCAAACGAAAAGAGTAGTGGTACAAATAAAATAAAATTTTTTTTTATAGAACAACTAAAATAATTGATTATATCGCAATAGAAGATTACATTAAATAATTTTACTTAAATAAATGTGATTTAAATAAATCTTACTATACTTGACACCCTTTATTTATCTTTTTGTAAAAAGGTAATTTTATGGTGACATCAGACATTTTATAATATTAACCATCTTTCTATGTTCGAAAAGCGCGTCTTGACTTTTATACTTGACATTTTTTTTCTATAATACGCACAACGAGGATAAATAAGACAGAGAAAAAACGTCCGAGATAGCATATTTGCTTTTTTTCCACGCGTCCGATTGGCAATCGACGATGTCGTTGTGTTTCGCGGCGAGTTTGACAATTGCTGATAGTTCGTTTCGGAGTGTAAGTTTATGCGCCATAATCTGTTATCTTGTAGGTAAGTTCTAAGAAGCAATATGAGTACATACAGTCTCCTTAATTTTGGCTTCTTTAATTTTTGCATTCCTTACATGTATAATATATATATAATAAATATATATACATATATATATATATATATATATATATATATATATACACGTATATAGTTGAGTTTGGTTAGCTGTACTAAATTTTGATAAAACATCAATGAATCAAAAATTTTAATTAAATTTATCGGATTCCTATTTATTTAACTAGATATTTTAATAGTTTAAAATAAGTTCTAATAATCTCAACCGGAATTTCTAAATTATTTATATTTTAGCATAATTTAATACAGCCCATCAAACTATTTTTCTCGTGCATGTATAACATATATTCAATATATCTGTTAAAGGGATATTTGAATTTATGCATCAACACAAGTATTTTTTCTTTTGTTTTTGGACGCTCTCACTAAATGCTCCTCTTACTCACTCTCTCGTGGTCTGTGTTGTGAAAGCACATAGCTAGATGTTTTGTCAGTATTATGATTAATAAATAAATACTTTTCTTTTATTTTCTGTTAAAGTACCATACTGTGTTTGTGTATTCCTTTCAAAAATAACCCAATAGGTTGTGGGCCCAGCACGCTTCCACTGCGCAGAAAGTGTGTGAAAAAAAAAGGAAAAAAAAAAGGTTTGAGTGACGCCATTTTTCGCATTCGCGCAAAAGTTTTCAGTGCTGCTTTTCATTCTAAAAATAACGAACAATGAAGTTCTTGGCTTAACTAAACTTGATGGAAAAATTTCCCGATGTGGAAGTTTAGCGTGTCATTTTTATTAGAGGCACAAGAATTAACAGATTTTATAGACGGCACGGACATAAAGCCTAATAAGAATGAAAAGCCTTTAGACTGGAAAAACTGGAGAAAGAACAGATCGCGAGCAGCCGTAATTTTGCTATCTTCAGTGGACCAGTCGCTACATGCTAACCTAATCAATTGCACGTCACCGAAGGTGATATGAGAAAAATTAACTTCCTTGTACTAATACGAGTGTCGACGCTAAGCAAAGCGCCTGAAAGCAATTCTACGACTTTCGAGTCACAGATTCGAGACACAGAGAACCAGCCAATAGCAATACAGCTGGAAAAATTTGAGAGTATTTGTAGGAAACTGGAAGATGCAGATAAAAATCTGTCCGAGGTCTTTACAATAACAAAATTACTAAACAGTCTGCCAGCAAGATTTTCTGCTTTCACAATGGCATGAGAATGCGGCAGCGGATAGGAGAAAGAAAAATCTCATTGCCAGGATTTTGCGTGAAGATAAACGTCTAACAGAAATGGAAGAAGCAATCTCGTCGCTTGTTTTTCAAGCAAAGGCGCTACATGTAACTGAAAAAAAGGAGACCAAAGATCTTAATCAAAAAAATAAAGAAAATCTCAAGGATCTAAAGAAAAGGACGAAATGCAATCATTGCAATCAAAAGGGACATTAGGCGCAAGAGTGCTGGAAAAGGATCGCCGCCGCAAAGAAGGATGAAAAATCAGAAAGCTGGAAGTCAAATGCATCTACGTATGTGCAAAGTGTTGGAATCTTGTACTGATTCAGTGAAAGATGAAAATGTGTGGACTCCGGGGCGAATATGCACATGACATCGCGGCGAAAATTTTTCAAAGTGATTGAGCCTAAAAAAAATGCGTACGGTAAAGATTGCGGACAATAAGGTGTTACCAATCGCCGATGTCGTTATGATAGAGATTGAGGTTAATGGTAATCTGTTTGATCGACAATTATCGAATATATTGTATGTGCCAGACCTGAAGCAAAATTTGTTTTCAATTTGTGGGAGCTGCAAATAGTAAAGGTTTTTCGTTTCATTCTTACAAAGATTGTTGTGAATTGCGAGAGAAAAACGGTGAAATTTCCGCAAAAGGAATTCGAGATGGTAATTTGTTTAAGATGCTTTTTAAAACTAAAATTCCCACTGAATACAATGTAGTTCAGGTGAATTCGTTGAAGTGTTGGCATGAAAGGTTAGGCCATATAAATGTAAATATAATTAAGAACACAGAAAAATTTGCTGCTGTTAATGGTTTAAGAATTAGCGATTCGACTGAGTTTTTCTGTGAAATATGTGTGCTTGCGAAACAGACTGGCAAATCTCATCCGTCAAGTAAGCGTAAAAAATATTTTAAACCTGGCGAAATGACACACACTGACGTGTGTGGACCAATTAATATTGAAATACCAAGCTCAAAATATTTTATGTTATTCAAAGATGAATGTTCTGATTTTCGTTACAGTATACTTTATGCGACATAAAACTGAAATATTAGACATATTTAAACGTTTCGAAACATTAGTCACGAGACAGACAGGGAATAAAAATCTTGCGATCTGATAACGGAAAAGAGTATATCGGGTCACAGTTTCGCGATTTTCTAAATGCGAAAGGTATTGTACACGAATTATCGTCCCCGTATGTTCATGAGCAGAATGGACATGCTGAGCGTGAAATACGAACAATAGTGCAAAGTGCGCGGTTAATGCTTATTGCAAAGAGCATACTAAAAAGTTTATGAGCTGAGGCGATAAAAACTGCGTGCTGCGTGCTGCGTTTTGAATAGATCAATGTCTAAGCAAGAAAATAGGACAGCTTTCGAAAAATGGTTCGAACATAAACTGGAAATTGCGTGTTTTCGGAAGCGATGCGTATTTGAATGTACCGAATAATAAATGTTCAAAATTCGAGAAGCAAAAAGATGATGTTTGTTGGTTACGATGGAGAATCTAAAAATTATAGATTGTGGGAGAAAAATACATGCAGGATACATATTAGCAGCGAAGTCTATATAGAAGATAATCAAAACCAGGATGCAGAACTTGAGAGGAACTTGAATAACCTTTTATTGTCCGAGTTGAATTTTGGAAAACGCGGTGAAGAAAATGAAGATATGGACAATGACCATATCCAGACTGCGTCTGCAGAACCTGAGCTTGAACACCCAGGAACATATGATTCTGGTGAAAACAGGCCCAGCAAAGGATAAGACCGTCTTCGTGACAGAAGTACGTTAAGAAAACCAACTAAATATGATGATTCAGCTTTAATAGCAGATGCAGTACCCGTGAACTATGAGGATGCTGTCTCATGCAAAGAGGCAAATGAGTGGAAACAGGCAGTGAAGGAACAAGTAGCTGCTCTCCAGAAAAATGAAACTTGGACTTTGCAAGTGTTGCCTGCAGAAAAGCATCCCATCGGATGCAAATGGGACACAAGACATAAAGCATGATTAGTAGCAAACGGCTATGCACAGCGTGAAGGGGTGAATTATTTTGAAACGTACGCACCGGTGATTCGACATGAATCAGTGCGAATGCTTCTGGCCATTGCAGCAGAGGATGATTTGGAAATAATTAAGTTTGACGTAACTACGGCTTTTCTCAATGGAAATCTTACAGAAGAAATTTTCATACACTAATCTCAAGGTTTCGAAGAAAGTTCACCAAATCTAGTTTGTAAATTGCAACGTAGTTTGTACGGCTTAAAGCAATCTCCACGCTGTTGGAATGCCAAATTCGTTGACTTCCTTAAGACTTTTAATTTTAGATTCATCGAAAGTGATAAATGTATTTTCATTGGTCTGATAAATGATGTGATGGTATTTCTTGTACTTTACGATGATGGATTGTTGCTCTCAAAGTGTAAGTCTGCCATACAGAAAGTGCTAAGTTATTTAGAAGAAGCTGTCGAAATAACAATCCAGCGGAATTAGCTTCGAGATTGAAAGGAATCATGCGAAACGCAATCTAAAATTAAAACAAAGTGCCTACATAAAGAAAATATTAAGAAAATTCAAAATAAAAGATTCAAAGCCTTCGAGTGTACCTGCGGAATCTGACTTGCGTCTAAGCAAAATTTGTAAGGAAAGCGCTAAAAATAAGACTGAAATGTACCACATTCCATACCGTGAAGCGATCGGTTCTTTTCGCTGTGAGAATTACGCGTCCGGACATAGAGTAGTGTTGTGATTTATCTAACAAGAGGATGACGCGAACTGGGGAACACCGATTTTAAAAAGACTTATATATGTTAAAGCACTCTACTAGAAGAGTACTTAAATAAATGGATAGAACGCCATATTTAGTTGTTTTTGAGAAAAACCGGTTTAAAATTTATAGCGTTACTTATATACCGGCCGCGTTGAGCTCATTGTCGCCGAGGGTAGCTCGGGCACTCGACCTTGTACTACCAATCTGTCGACCTGGGTTCGATTCCTGCCTATTATACTTTTTTTTTAATCTAAAAAATATTTATTTATTATATTATTATGTTAAATAACATATTATATTATTATATAAAATAAAATTAATTTAATTAACAATTGTTTATACTTAAAATTTTCACTTTTAACTTTAATTAATAATTTAAATTAGTTATTATTATTTATTAATTATTATTTAATACAAGAAATATTTTATTTATTGTAATTTAATTTAGTCCGTAATTTTTTACTCAACGTTAAGTTACTCACTGCTCCGAACTCTACTCTAATATTTGTATATTTGTAAATTT
The DNA here is from genome assembly GCF_055798465.1 of Pogonomyrmex barbatus. Lineage (NCBI taxonomy): Eukaryota > Metazoa > Arthropoda > Insecta > Hymenoptera > Formicidae > Pogonomyrmex > Pogonomyrmex barbatus. The sequence goes on from NW_028297149.1 coordinate 224,883, forward strand.
GATGTCCTTAGGTTTTTGACCTCCCTACCACACTACTTTTCTACCTTAACGTATATTTCTACACAAAGAAATTCAAAATCTCTTCTGATCCTGTTCTTGAACAAAGGCAGTGAGCGATTACTTCAACGTGAGCTAGTGACGGGATCAGTTCATAGTTGATACTTGAGTTGAGCGAAGATTTCAAAAAGTGATTTTTTGAAGTGTATTTGCGAAATTTATTATAATAAAAAATGGAAAAAGATGCAAGACCTTCAATCAGTAAAAAACTTTCGACCAGTGAAGAATTTTCGGATATCGAAGAAAGATCATTTTTACGAAAATAACGAAAATTTCAAAGGAGAATTTACGAACGTCCTTCTTGTTGCCAAATCTATTTACGAAGAATGAAATTTGTTAACAAATTTGTTAACAAAGCCTCCTGAAAAAAATCAGCTCCGTTTCTTTGGTTATGGCAAAAGAAATAAGTAAAGCAACAATAAATGTGTTAAATGAGTGCATTGTTATTGCGGACGAAGAATTGCTTTTGTTCGATGAAAGCGATGACGAAAAAAATTTTGAGAAGGTATGTATAATTATTTCTTTTATTGCAATAATTTTTATTCAATTTCTTGATAATTGTAAAAAATTGTAAAAATACTTTTTCTAGTGTACTGATGATCCAAAACTCGATGCTGATTATATTCCAGAAGATTATGAAAAACCTTCTGAAAAAAGAAAACCTTCTGAAAAAAGAATTGTATAAACAATTTTTAGAAAATATCATTGTATCATATCTAAAAAAAAATTAATTTAATGTTATAATTATATATATAATTAATTGTTAATTATTATGTTAATTATTGATTCGTGAAAGGGACAAACAGATTATAGTTTGCATGATGAAATTTTTGAAAATGATTCTGGGGAAGCAATTTGCACTTTGAAAATTATTCCAAATGTACGTCGCTTTGTCAGCCCTGCGATGTTTACTTTTATCGCCAGGTAAAAATTTTATCAAAAAATTACAAAATAAATAAAATTACAAAATAATCTTACTCTGTTTCAAAATCAACGAGAAATATCATCACGCGAAGATGCTATAAAAATACACTCTTTAATACATAATCAATTAAGCGCTCCCGTATTTATTCCGATACTTAAATATGCGTGGTTTGCTGTTAAATTAACAGAGAAAAGGCCGATTTTTTTAAATGTAAATGCTGTTTGTTTTCTTGTTAATTTTTTAAAAAAACATTGTGCGTGTCGAAAGGTAACGTTCATAAAATGTGCATGGTGTGAAGTAAATTTATGTTTCACTTGTTTTTATGATAAATATCACCCAAACAGTTGTAATCAAACTACAAGTATTATAATAGTGACGAAGATGAATAAAAGTTTTGGCACAACATCAAATTTATTTTTCAAATTTATTTTTAAATTCCTTATTAAATTAACCATTTGAAAGTTTAAAAATTGAAATATACTATATTTAACTATGTTAAAAGTGGCATTTTATTAGTTTTATATCGGATAGAACGTGTAAAATAACAAGATTATTAATTGAATAAAAATTAGGTTCAAGTTAATTATTAATTGAAGTTAAAAATGAAAATTTTAAGTTTTAATAAATAATTGTTATTTTAATAAACAATTGTTAATTAAATTAATTGTATTTTATATAATAATATAATACGTATTTAACATAATAATATAATAAATAAATATTTTCTAAAGTAAAAAAAAAGTATAATAGGCAGGAATCGAATTCGGGTGGACAGATTGATAATACAGGGCCGAATGCCCGAGCTACCCGATCTCGGTGACAATGAGTTCAACGCGGTCGATATATAAGGAACGCTATAAACTTTAAACCGGTTTTTCTCAAAAACAACTGAATATGGCGTTCTATCCACTTACTTAAGTACTCTTCTAGTAAAGTACTTTAACATATATAAGTCTTTTTAAAATCGGTGTTCCCCAGTTCGCATTATCCCCTTGTAAATCAGTTCCTGATCAACTATAGTCATGAACACTGGCAAGTCGTAAAACAGGTGTTTCGTTATTTAAACGGAATATTTGACTATGGAATAATGTAAGGAAAGAGTGGGAGTGATTCTAATCTATGTGGTTTTTTGGATGCGGATTACGCCGGATGTGTAGATACGAGAAAATCAAGCAGTTACGTATTCTTATTGAACGGCGAACCAATAGCGTGGTTTAGTCAGAAGCAGCCGGTGATCTCTCTTTCGATTACAGAAGCGGAGTATATAGCTCTGTATATAACGCACGGTACAAAAGAGGCCATTTGGCTTAGAAGAATATTAGAGGAATTAGAGAGAGAATGTGAGGAAATAGTCATATATGTATCGACAATCAATTAGCAATTAAACTAGCGAGAAATCTTGAATACCACAAGCGAACCAAATGTATAGATGTGCGTTTTTTGAGAGATATATATGAAAAAGATGAAATTGGAATTAAATACGTACAAAGTAACGAACAATTGGCCGACATTCACAAAGCCACTAGCAAAAAACAATGTTTTTGTTATTTGCGTGAAAGGATGAACATAGTAAATAAATTCAAATAAGTAGAAGTGTTAAAGGGATATTTGAATTTGTGCGTCAACACAAGTATTTTTTTTTTTTGTTTTTGGACGCTCTCGCTAGATGCTTCTTTTACTCACTCTCTCGTAATCTGTTGTTGTAAAAGCACGTAACTAGATATTTTGTGGCGTCATTGTGATTAATAAATAAATACTTTTCTTTTATTTTCTGTTAAAGTATTAAACTGGTGTTTGTATATTCCTTTTAAAAATAACACAATCCCAAAGATGATATGTTTATTACATTTTTATTATGTATCTTAACATAGGTTAAAATAATCATTTGTGTGCTGCACTCGACAATTTAATGTGCGCAACTGTATTCGCGCAGATACACGGTGATTGTGCTCTAGTGAGGGTATTCCATAATTTTGGCATTCTGATCTCATCGCTCCAAAGGCCAAAATTAAAGAGACTCTACTGCACTGTCATTTTGAATGCATGTATTTTTCATTGTATTGTACTTTTACGTATGTATATGTTTGTGCTTTTTAATTTTTAATATTTTTTCTTAATTTACTTAAGATTTGTTGAAGTATTTCATTCAGGATGTTGCTTTACAATTTTTTTCTAAATATCCTGAAAATGTGTGATACATGTACAATTTTAGTACAAATGCAATATGCTTTTTATACTTTTATTAATACAATTTCAATAAAAAAATGATTCAGTTTAATAATTATTAAATATATCTTTTTGATATATTGTTTAAATAAATATACTGTAATATGGTCAAGAGTTGCACAACAATCTGTACAGACCGTAGTATTTGAACACTTTTAGCTTTGATTTCTGGAGAAAAACACAAATGCGTACGTAAAAAGACAATATTAACATGACGGTATTTATATTGCTTCTTAGAATTTACCTGTAAAATAACAGATTATGGCGCATAAATATCAGTCATTTATACTTCAAAAACAAATTATCACCAATTGTCAAACTCGCCGCGAAACTCAATGACATTGTTGATCGGACGCGTGGATAAAGAGCAACAAGCATACTATCTCGTTCACTCTTTCATTTTCTACTTTCTTACTCTCGTTATGCGTATTTATTAATAATCAGTCAATCAGAATCATAAGGAGCAGAGACTGTAGTTAAAGACTATGAAATATATGTTTATATAGATACAAAAATCGATACGAACCAACAATATAAAGATATAATTTATGCATTTCATCCTAAATTAGAGAAAGAGAGAAGAAAGACGGAACAAATAAAAAGAATTAGTGTATTTATTAGATAGATATAAAAATCGATACAAACGAACAATATAATGATAAAAATATAATATAATTTATGCATTTCTTTCTAGATTAGAGAAGAAGAGAAAAAAGATGAAACAAATAAAAAGAGTTAGTGTGTTTATTAGATATATTGCTAATGTGTCCGTTTTAATGCACGCGTGTTTATTACATTACAGTCTTATCGATCTGTGAATAAATCGAGCCGATAAGTCAGGGAGAGTCACTGCAGGACCCAGCGGACATTGTTTCGCTAAATCCTACAGTGATCCTGACTTATCAGTTTGATGATATCGCTGAATCGATAAGACTAATAATGACATCTCGCAACAGATATTGCATCGTACATGGGCGACGATAATAATAACAACATTTCTTAAAGTAAAAGTTTCCAAATCAGACTTTGCGTAGCAATATCTTCGCTCATAGGGCACGTAGCAGAAAAATAAAAATACTTTTATTATGCAAGTTGAACTCAAGCTACCGATCAAGCCTACTTACAACTTGTCAGTTGTACGCCGTCAGTTTAGCCGTTATTGAGATCCAATAATTTCGGATGCTCGCATCCGTCTCACGGACTCGCGTAAAGTCACACGATAGTGTTCTCGATTGATTTGATACTCGAGACACTACTACTGTCTCCTGATCATGCAACAGAAAATGAAAATATATATACCGTTTCTAAAATATTCAATATAACAAAATAAGTGATATCACAATAAACTTACTTTTTATAAAAAAGTAAAAAGTCGCCAAGTGTATGCGTAATGTATACCTTTTATAAATTTTATTATCAATCATTGGCGCCAAATATATTTTTTAAAACTAAAAATAAAACTCAAGATACATATCTTTACACTCAAGAATTGTTCTATTTTAATTCAAGTATTATAACACAAAATTACGTAATCTTGCGTCTAAATATGCGTTCAAATTATATATATAATACTCAACTCTAAGTTGTAAGAATGGGCCAATCACAATTAAGTATTCTCCTCACATTCAATTGTGATTGGTCAATTCTTGTGGTTTATGGCTTGCGACACCGACACACGACGCATTGTAGAACAGGCCTTAATAAACGAAGCGACATTCATCTATTGCCTGATAATTATTTACCTGTTCTCAATAAGCTATCCTCCCGATAATTTCTATTTATCCCATTTCTCCCTTATTGTCCCCATTCCTGATTTTTCTCTTTTCCTTTTCCTTCTTCTTTATCCTCTTCCACAGTTCTTTTTCCTTTTTTTCCATTTCGTTGTCAGCTTTACATAGCATGTCTCCGTTAATACATTGATGTTTAAAATGTTCAAGCTTGTTGATTGTTGGTTCACAGGTATTTCATTACAATTCATTTTATCATAATTAATTTTATCATTAACAATCATTAACAATTGTTAATTTTCCCATTCATTTATCTATATTTTAATTTCATTAACTATTTATAAAAAATTTTATTTATTTATTCATTTTAGTAATAATAATTTTACAATTTCAACTTTTCAATTTTTATAACGTTACAATATTTAACTTTTAAAAGAAATTAGTTGTTTATTAATTTTTACACAATCCTCCAGAGATTTTGACTTATCATCTTATTTTATTTGTAATTGCAATTCAGGAGTTTGGAGTGTGAGCGCTGAGTTTATTGGTCAGCAAGCTTTCTTTATATATTAATTTGGATAATGCAATCGAGTGACGGATTAGTTTCTGTATGGAATCATTACTGTTATCATATCACTGAAGATGACCTGATATAGGTCTTGATTAATATCATCAACACTTGGCACGAAGATATGACTTAGCTTCTATGTCCCTTGGTTCGTCTTACAATTTATAAATTTTTAAAAGGTAGTTTTAAGATATTTTTCAGATATCTTGTAGAAACGCTACAAAAAATCTTCAACAAAATCTCTTTAAATATTTTTTATACGATTTTTTTTAGATATTTTTTAGAAATATCTTGAAGATATCTTTAAAAAAACTTTTAATATTTTTCACATCTTCAAGATTTTGTTGTTATTAGAAACTTATGTTATGTTTCTTTTAAATAAAATAAAATAAAATTATATATTTTTATTTCCATGTTAGTATAATACACAAAGACAAATTTAATCATATAACATTATGTATCGTTTTGATTATCTAAAAATAAGATTTAATTAAGGAGTAATATAACTTTGACGGTTTCAAAAAATCGATTTTTTTTTATGTTAAAAAAACTTTTAATATTTTTCACATCTTCAAGATTTTGTTGTTATTGGAAACTTATGTTATGTTTCTTTTAAATAAAACCATATATTTTTATTTCCATGTTAGCATAATACATAAAGACAAGTTTAACCATATAACATTATGTATCGTTTTGATTATCTAAAAATAAAATTTAATTAAGGGGTAACATCATTCCTTAGGGTCTTAAAAATAAAATACAATTGATTTTATATGTGAAAAGAATTTTTTTCTCCTCTTTTTTTGAAGTTTCCTGCGGCGCCTTCGGCGCTTTGAATGAGCGCGCAGCGGCGAAGGAGCAGGTACACGTTTTGGAGCTCTTTAGATAATGTTCCTCCAGTTACCTGGCAAATTAAGTTTGATATATTGATATATACCAGAAGATGTCATTAGCATTCTAATTTAATTTCTATGTATATAGCATCAGAATAATAATTAAAACGTTGTTTACACGATGCTCTGTTTCTCTCGTGTGTTCTTACAACGGTGTCTTAAAATTGCGAAACTTTAAATTTGCGAACGTTTTTAGTGCTGTTTTTTTATATTTTTATCATGAGTGATCAAAAAAACTATTCCTCTAAAAAAGGGACTGCAGACAGTTCTACATATTCAAGAAGATCCAGCATCAAAAATAGACGACCGTCGAACAGATATAATGGAGTCGGATGCAGAGAGCGTTGAAACATCAGCTAAAAAGTTGAAGTCATCTAAAGAGAACTATGAAATAAAAATAGATGATACATTTAGTTATCGCATAGTACACTTTGCTGCTGTTTTTCTGCTATTTCGCAAGATGTTGTATGTAAAACGTATAAAACAGACATAACGATTACTGAGTCAAAGCGCGGCTTAAAATTTAAAATTGTTAGTTATTAGTTGTGCACGGTGCAATGATAAATTTATTTGTAGTAGCTCACAGATTGGTCATGTATACGATATAAATCGCAGAATTGTATTTGTAATGCGTTTATTGGGAATTGGTTGAATGGAATAAAAAAGTTTTGTGCTTTTATAGATTTTCCAATTTTTCAGTCTTTTTACGATTCCATTATTAGCACAATTTTTATCGCATCAAAAGCTGTTTGCCAAGAGAACATGAAAAAAGCTTTGAAACAAGAAAAAAATATGTCTGTAGAAAAAGGACAAACTGTATCAGGTGAGGGCAGCTGGAGAAAGCATTGCTTTTCATTGCTGTTTGGAGTAGTAATTCTGATTGGCTGGTATTCGGGAAAAGTGGTTGACATAATTGTAAAATCTAAATATTGTAAGGCCTGTGAATTTTGAAATGTGGAAGAAGAAAGAAGACACAGAAGAATACAACGAATGGCTACAAACGCATGTAAATGAATGTCAATCGAATCACGAGGGCTCGGCAGGAAAAATAGAGGTGGATGGAGTAATTGAGATGTTTCAACGCTCGGAAAATTATACAATATTAAATATGTTAATTATATTGGGGATGGTGGTTTAAAACTTTTAAAGGCATTTTAGATTCAGAGCCATATGCAGATACAACTGTGTCTAAAAAAGATATGCATAGATCATGTACAAAAGCGCATAGGCACGTCTAAGAAATTTAAAAAAGAAAGGACTTAGCGGAAAAGGGAAATTAAGGCAAGCTTATTGACGAATTGTCTCTTTATTATGGATTAGCTATTTGTCGAAATAGTGATTCTGTTGAAAAAATGCGAAATGACATCTGGACAATGCTGTATCATAAAATTTCGACAGACGAAAAGCCGCAGCATGACAAGTGCCCAAGCGGCTCAGATACATGGTGCTCTTCGCAAAAGGCAAAAGCTTGCAATGTTCTAGATTTATACACATATAAACCAGTAATGTTTGAAGAAGTTTTCAACGCAATTAAGCCTGTATACGAAAATTTAACGATGATCTTCTTAATCGCTGCTTAGGAGAATATACGCAGAATAGCAACGAATACTTTAATGCCATTATTTGCGCCGAAAGCTTATTCAAATAGAAAAAAAATTTTGGATATTGCAGCGTTTTATTTATATATATTGTGCAGTTACAATGATGGAATGAGCAATTCAATGCAAATTACGCAAGTATTGGGACTTAAAATAGGCATTAACTACTATAACTTCTGCGAGGAGGCGGATGAGCAACGCATACAACGATCGGAGCGCTCATTGACGGAGATGGCAAAAGAGGCTCGATCTACGTTGAAATTGTCAAAAAAAGAAGAAAATAAAGAAAATTCTCTTCTTGAAGGACAACTGTATGGGGCAGGAATAGCAGATTAGAAGTAAATTTAAATTTACGGTTTTTATACACGAAAAAAGATTACTTAAAACTTTAAACGCGTTTTTCTCAAAACGATTTTTTTCTGAAGCATTAGCAGACACATAACTCAAACAAATATAAACCGATTTACTTGAAATTTGGTGTACATCTTTAAAAATACATATCTCACGGAAGTATATAGGGATTTTTCGATTAATTAAAAACTTTTCTTTTTATAAACAAAAAAGTCATGATTTTTTTTCATTAAAATTGTTTTTCGAAAAGTTTACTATTTTTACAAAAATCAAAATTTCGAAAATTCCTTACGTACTTCCCTGGCAAATTTAATGTAATTTTCAAAAAAATTTTTTTTCTTTTAGCTCAAAATTTGCAGCTGCTACCTGTCCGCTAGTACAGCGCTTTCAACTTTGGCGCTATATTTATAGATTTTTGAGCGCCATTAAAAAAAAAGGTTTTTATAAATTTTAAAGTATATATATATAATAAATATATAAAGGGCAAAAAGTAAATTACTGTTAACTTTATTCAGTTTCACAAAAAATCCTCAAAATTTGGACCCATCAAGATGGTGTTACCCGTTAAACATAATCTACAAAGATGTCGATTTACAAAACAGTGAGGTCCAAATATGATTATTTTAAAAAATATATACAGAGAATACGTATAAAAATAGTATTATTCAAATACGTATAGAAATAGTATTATTTATTGATGTATGTAATATATGTGTTTAAAAGAATTGAAATATACGTTGATTTAAATAAACATACCTTTTAAATGTACTAAGGGTACAAACTGAAATATGTTTATTCGAAATTGTTTTCATCAAGTTTACATCAAGCTTACAAAATTATTTTAAATTTATATTAATTATTTAAATTTATTAGAGTAAATGTTTAAACTAGTTTTCACAATGCAAAGTTTCATTCTTTTCAGTAGATGCATAAATTCACTTAAACTTCTGTTTTACACTTCTAACGCACATTATACGACTTTGAATCTCTTCAATGCTATTAATCTCTTTTTATAAATTGTTTTATAAATTGTAAATATCCCTATAAGTAAAAATTTAAAGGATTTAAATTCGGTAAACAAGCTAGCCAATCATGTAAACTGTATGTTCCTATCCAATCTCCGAACACGTTTAAATGATTTCATATTAGAGCGTATTACACAACTATCTTGTTGGAAATAAATATTTTCTCGAATATTATTTGGAACACCTCATATCAATGTTGGAACTTAAAAATCGAGATATTAATAAGAAATTACAGTTTCCTCAAAAAGAAACAGTTCAATTAAACAATTATTCAACTCCTTCTTAATGTATGTAGCATATATGTACAAAAGAAAGACTCACTAAAAGAAAGATCACTAGTGTGTATACAGCATATACATACGCACATCTAAAAAAAACTTATTTATTCTTTTCCGATTTTTATGAAATTTATAGTTACTTTTTAAGTAGCTGAATCTGAATATAATATCAGAATTTCAAAAATAATTGGATTTTTATAAAAAATGATTATTCTAATCATTTGTCCCCATGGTAGTCGTATTCAAATATGATATCTAAATTTCAAAATTCCAAACAGCGGATCTAATATTAAGGATAAAGTTTAAAAAAACTTGTTATAAAAATGAATGCTTCAAAATTCTTATAGTCGCTGAATCGAAATATATCAGAATTTTGTTACTGTAAATGGCAGATCAAATTTTGTTGACAAAAATCACTTGAAAATAATAATTCATTTAAACTTTAAAATATCATATCAATATAGAGCAATTATTTATAAATCCTGCTCTCTGTCGATCTTAAAATCATGAAATGAGAACATGGCGAGTTTAAATTGCGTGGTTTTACTTTTTTTACTTTAAAATTTTTAATTTTTTTATTTTTAATATTTTCTTGTTTTTTAATTCTTTTTTATTAAAAAAAATTTTTTTATTATATTATGAATTCTTTATTCGTTTTATTTCTTCGTTTGTGTCTTTATTCGTTTTGTTTCTTGTTACTTTTTTATATTGCATTTTTATTTGACAATCGTTTATGTAGTAATCATTTTTATATTGCATTTTTATTTGATAATCGTTTATGTGATAATTATTTTTATAAGAATCTAATTATTTTTCCAAACTCTGATCTGTTATATTGAATCCGCTATTTTGAATTTTGAAATTTTGATATTGTATTCAGATTTAGCAAATTCAACCTTAATACTAAAATCGTATCGAAATCCAAAAAATTTTCTTTTCACTTTTTTTCAGTGATAGCACGAAAATCTTATTTCCGTCACACTGCGAAGAGATTAAAATACAAAATACATTTGAAAATATTTGAAACATACTTATTTAAACATAAAAATTATATACGCAGATCTAATGCGGACTAAAAATATCTATTCGGAATATCATTTCGATAGACATTATCATCATTTTATTCAAAATTTGACAGTTTTTTCAAGTAATGATTGGTTATGTATTTATAAAATATAAACATTGTGAAGCATTTCTTACGCATAAATGTTGGACTAGTGTCATTTTAAATAAGCGTTTCAGAGTTTTTTTTTATATTAGTGTTGACATACCTATTTCTGCGGCAATTTCTGAGTAGAAATATGTAGATTAACTTAAAAATGCTATTTGCTGAGTCAACAACAGCAGTATTGTTATCATTTGTTACTTGTTTAATGCGATGAATACGTTTTTCATCGAGAAATTTGTCGTGACGCAGAAAATGTTTAATTGTATAAAATATTTTCGTGGAACAATGAATTTTATTCAAATATCGTTTGTTATAAAGAACGATAGCTTCGCTTACATTTTTTTAAATACTTATTAAAGACTATTAACATACAGTGCTGTGAATAATTATACACTCAATTATATATTTTTATATTTTTCATAATATTTTATATTTTTATATTTTTTATAATATTGAAACAAAAGATGAAGAAACCGTTTATATATTTTCGTATTGATACAAAATAAAAATGAGAAAATAATAAACGAAAATTTTCTTCATCAGAAGCCTAAGAAAAATAAAATTTTCTTTTAAAATTGTATTTTAAGTTGTGAAAAAATATAAACTTAATATTAATTTTAGTATCTTCCCATTTAATATTTTGTTTATTTTTCTTTATTTTTTATTACTTGTAATAGCTCGCATGGCATGAGAGCGAGTGTGACCTAGTAGACGCATTGATTTAATACATTAGAGATCCCAGGTTCGATTCCCGGCAGAACCAAAATATTTTCATACGCTCGTGTCTGCTCTTGACGATGTGGCAAACCATGAGAGTATTCTTGCCCACAGAACCTTCCCAAAAAGTTTGTCGTTCGAAATTGGCATTAAAATGTACGCCCCACATATTTGTGCATCATTTACGTGCGCATTACAGGCATATGAGAGTGAGGTAGTACAGGCTTTAAGCCTATATGGAAGAAGAAGAAGAAAATAATAATCTTCTAATACTACCAAATAATAATTCGGCTTGTAATAGCCAATTAGAAAAATTATCACTTAAATTTTTTACAGTTTCATTTGAAATATCTGCGCAAGCGAACTCTATTCATTTTTTAATTTGAGCAATATTGTCAATTTATAGCTCGATCATAAATTTTCTTTGCAAGAATATCACAAATTTTCAATAGAGTTAAAATTAGGATTCAGTGCTAATCATGATAATAAATCTGAACTCTTGAAATCACCTTTTTGTAAAGAAAGCTGTATAGATAGGAACATTATTCTGGAAAATTATTTTCTGTTAATGTTATGAAAAGCAACAAATAGTTATCTTATATCTGTTAATAACCAGTAGCATTCATTCTACCATTTACGAAAATTATTTTACTTTTAAAACTTTTTTTAAAGGCAGCCATGACATTTCCTTGAACTCTCCACGACATCATCTTTTTTTCTTTCCTTAAATCGTGTCAATAATAAATTGAATCCATCAAGCTCCCATCTATTTCTATATGTTTCCTTTTTGAATGTATTTTTCAGCAAATTTTAGTCTAGCACAACACACACAATCGATATGTCTATTTTAGTCTAGCATCGATAGTCTAGCATGAGGTTTTTGTATCGTTGGTTTCCTTAAACATTTTTGATATTTAAACTTCCCAGAGTCTGCAACCCACTTTTGTACAAGACTGGAATCACATAATATAAATCAGGGAAATATTTCAGAAATCTGGAAAAAACACTTTCAGATACTTGCAATAATACTACCAAATGAAAAATGATCTGTCAAAAGCATGGAATCTTCTCAATGACCTATGAACAATAACTGGGTTTATAAATATTCACAATCGTAGCAGTACGCAGTTTTGTTTCAAGTACTAAGTAGATAGTTTGTACAGGCAAATAACAACAAAAAATTGTTTCCGTACAAAAATTCTTACTATCCAATTGCAAATATATTTGATATGATGTCATTTCTTGAAAAGAAAGCAGAAAGTATTTGAGTTTATAATTATTCAGCACTGTATTTACTTTTTCGATATGAAAGTAGCGATTTGTTATCGAATGTCTAATATACATATTGAAGATAATAAACTGAATTGATTCCGTGATTATATCTCATACAAACAACTATTAAGACTTTATATGTTTCTCTCCTTGTACATACATTCCTTAATATGACCATGTTTGTTTATATTTGGGTTTTACTCTGTATCAATAATAGATTCATGGATATTTGAAAATTAATTGAATTATCTTGAGATTGAGTGATTAAAATGAAATAAAATGCTATATCATTGAATTCATATTTTTGTATGTAATTTATATTTTACAATAAAATGGAAAAAAATATATGACTTTATCTATAAAAATATAAATTGTAAATAAAAAAACATAAACATTGACTTAAATTTTTTGTTAACAACTTTGAAATTTTTCTTACGTAATTAATTCTTTATTAGAAAAATAAACTTTTGTTTGAAACATTTTATCGTTAATTCATCGAAAGTATTAAAAAAATCATGTTTATGCTCAATACAAAGACCATCTTGTATATATAAATTCAAAAAGAAAATGAGGCACCTGAGATTCTACCTGCTGAGTAAGATATCATCTATTATATTTTATTTTTTGAATATATCCTCACTTTATTACATTTATTATTTATTATTGAAATTAGAAATCGAAACCAATCTTGCAGTTTCAAAAATTCTAATAAAAAATTCTAATTCACTATTTCAACAATAATGCTGAATCTTTAACTGGAACTATCATACCATATTACCATTCTAATTTCGACGATCAAAACTGAGTCACTCCATGTATATCCTCGTTTGACTATGGATAACGCGATACAATAAATGACAATATTACACAATTTCATACTTGATATTTTCAGTGTCGAGTCTTACATTTACGCACGTCGCAAACTCCAATTTGTCTGCAGGACTAGTTTGATCGTGGCAAACATGGTGAACAAAGCAGTGCAAGCCATCATTGACGGTGATGATGCCATGCTATGCTGCATGGCGGCAGGATTATCGCCTTTAAAAACATGCACTAGTACTCGTGCCGGCTGCGCATTACTGGCTTTGCAAGTGTAATTGCCCGAATGGCGATCCGATGCTCTTGGCACTTCTAACCAACTCTCTCGGTTGATGATATCAGTGCTGACGTTGACACCCTGATCGACGTCGTAATTAATCATACGGAAGTTGTGATACCAGAAGAGATACGAGGGTACTTCTGTAGACTTCTTTACCAGACAATGAAGCTGCAGTGTACTACCAGGTCTCACAAATTTCTCCGCCGGGCCGGCTATCTCCGCTCTGGCTTCTGCAAATGGCCGAACGTAATACATGAAAACTATTTATAATTCCGGGTAGATATCACAGTATTGTTTATTATTATGGATATGTGAGAGACCATCTCGAAATTGAGAAAAAAGAACAACTCATATAAGAAATGATATAACAAGGATCTTGAATATGTCATGCCAGGATTTCTCAAATGAATTGTTAAGATTACAAAACTGATATATAATTATATAATTATTAATATATAATTATTCCTATAAAACTCTCGTGATAACATTTAGAAATAATAATTTCCTTTAAAATAATATATTATAGAATAATAATATATTATACTTCCAATAATATATTATACTTCCCGAGTTGTTTTTTTGATTAAATAAAAATTTTCCTTTCTTTCGAAGCTCGGACGTAACAGTGTATTAAATTGTGTATTAAATTGATATATTGGTATATCAATTTAATACAACTATCTCAGACAGCACACATGTCTAAAAGACATGTCTTATAAGAGACGTCTTTAAGACTTTAGACAAAAAGATATCATAAATACGTCTTTTGAACATATCTTAAAGATGTCTTAAAGATATCCTTTTAAAAATGTTTTTAAGACTGTATCTGACGTCTTTCTGATGTCTCAAAGACAAATTTTCTAACAAGGGAAGTATTGCAATTATCTCCCATCCCCTCCCCCGATTTTAATGAGTTTCGAGTATGTTAAAATATGAACAAAAATAAGAAACATATACTTTTTTTTATCTGCGTTCTCGAACATTAAGAGGAAACCATCTCTTTAAAAAAAAATCGATTTTTTCTTCCTGAGTAAATATCGTCCAAACCGTTAAATATATGAAAAAAAGTTTTAAATAAAAATTTTACGGTTGCAAATACATTATAACGACGCATTTGAATTTTTCAAAAATGTTATATTTTGGAACCCTCTCCACCCCCCTAATTTTCGAAAATTTTTAAATTTTTATAAACACATAAATTCAAGAGCATTTTATGCTGAATACAACGGTATATAATAAAATCATTTTCGGAAATCGCATTTTTGGAAAATGAGCGAGAAATACCTCTATATATTCGCTCCATATATATTAGTCTCATACTGCATTGGCTGCGTGGGACAATGTTAAAGATGAAATGATATGACGTAGTTCGTTAGTACAGTATCAGCAACAATAATTATTGAAATTATTGAAGAGCTTTTTTGTACTTTTTTATACTTTTCAAATACTTTTTGCTATAATAATAATAATCTAATCTAATAATAATCTATAATAATAATCTATAATAATAATAATAATCATCAGAGTAAAATTATATCAGACACCTCGTATAAATTAACAAGAGGAAATAGAGGCCAGAACAAGCGAAATGACGTGACAAAAACAAATTGGAGTAAACAATATTTATTATAAAACCAACAATTAGCAGAGTTACTTTCAATATAAATTTGATATTGTCCATTTCAGCTTTGCGGAGTCTTTTTCAGCAATTTTTCTTAACAAAAGCGGTAAAAAACGAAGGGAAATTGTAAATGCATAAAAACTGGTTCGGTGAAAGAACGTGTCACATTTAAATTTAAGCGCAAATAGATAAAAGATTATAAAAATACGAACATAATAATTATAAGAGTAAAATTAAAAGTTAACAGTTCCTTCTAGACGCATAAATTTTTTATGCATTTATAATTCCCCTGCAATAGCTGCCATACAACCAAAATTAATTAAATGAACAATATTTTATAAAAATAATCATTTCTTTATTTGTAACTTATTTTTAATTGTCCACGGTACTGCATACATTCTTTGATATATCATCAAACATATTTGAATACTTTTTAACAAATCCACTATCATTATTAAGGGGATGCTGAACTTGTCTGTATTACCGACAAAACAAAGTAATTTTGTATTGCTTTCATTTTTTATTAACTTTATAGATCTGGAAATCCTTTCCACAATTAGAGTTTATATATTAATACGTGCTTAGCATATGAATTTGATACCAAGAACGAGAGAAATTTTAATAATTTACATCTTTTTTACCATCGAGAGTCACTTGATGAAAGTATGTGCTTAATATAAAAATTCTGCAGTCTGTACTTATACGGTTACTATTAGATTACTAACTTATCAGAAGAGACGACGTAGAGTTCTTATAATTAGGCTTAGACACTTATTACGAATACGAGAGTATCATAAAAATTCATTTGTATGTGTGCGTGCGAGATGGATATGGTCGACTGTCAAAAACAGAAGATTAATCGACGAATAATACGATAGAGGGCACTATAACATCTCAAGACGCGCACAAGAAATGCATTCACAAAATATATAAAAAATATGTCTCACACACACACACACAAAAGAAGAGAATAGAAATATTAGCCTACTCTCTTGCGCTCGACGCACCGTGAAAAAAGAATAGAAATACTGTCCTACTCTCTCGCGCTCGATACGCCGTGAGAATAGAATAGAAATACTATCGTACTCCTGTATGAAATCGCATCTAGAAAGAACTGGGGAAGCAACTAAAATGTCGATAATTTATCGCATGATAAATTATCAATCTATAATTCCACTATATATTATCATATTCTAAGTAAAGATACACACACACACACACACACACACACACACACACACACACACACAAATTACGTTCAGAAATGCATCCGTAGTATCTATAGATTACGTACAATGCCATTCAATAGATCTGTTCCTTTTAGCAGTCTAGTGTAAGAAAGATAAACTGTGAACTATTCGTAAATAATAAACGTGGTAATATCGCGAATCCACGAATGTTTTCATGATATTCCCTCCGCGCCGCGTCGCCGAGCGCCAACGCGCCCCACATCGCACCACGCGCCGTATCACGGAGTGTCAATGCTTCCTGCGCCGCACCGATACCGCGTCATGAAAGCGAGCAAGCGCCCCGCTGATACCTCACCACCGAACTCTTCTCCTACTATAATCCACCCCCACTTCAATTCCTTATCTATCCCAAAGAGCCTATCATCTGTATTCCTTTTTTCCGATTCTGTGAAAGAAGATACATCTCTCGAGATCGACCAATCCGACCGATCTGAAAAATACCGAGGTCGGATTTCGGATATAAAAAGGCATCGTTCTCCACAGAAGATCAAATAAGAAGAGAGAGTGTGCGTTACGGCGGGGCCCGACCACGAACCAGTCGTGAAAACTCGTAATTATTTTGCGAAAAAATACCACCTCAGGAACCTGGATCTCCTGCTTACCGGGCAGGCATCTTATTCCTTCGACTACCGAGGCATGTGATGATATTTATCGCAAATAACGTATTTAGAATAACACGTCAACAATACAATGATACATATATATACGCATATTACAATATACATATATACATGTAGTCTTTCGAATCCCTTCGTTCTATTCTCGGCTCTTGAGAGCAAGTCCTTGCAAGAGATTTACACTGAAAAAGCCGAGTACCCGAACACGGCGAAAGTCAGAGCCTTTTTGGGGTCTCCTCAACGCACTAAATCCGCTTAACCAGGCCGAACCGCCTCCTCATTCTTCCGCCATCCGCATCCGTATCCGATAATCACCGAGAGATACTGGAGGTTTCCCCACGCCAAGTACGCTTGACCGCCACCGCATCTTACTATCCGTACCCGGCTATGCCGAAAGATACTGGGGCCTCCCCAATATGCTAAATACGCTTAGTGCGGCTCCGCCGAATTCCGCCGCTGAGTATCGGAGCTCTTCCGGATACGACAGCGCGATCAATCCACCATCTATCAAGTACTGGGGCCCACCCCAGTCAATCGAATACGCTCAGAGTAGCAATATAAGGCCGGTTCTAACTCGGGAGTTCCGAGAAGGGTATGAGGTTCCGAGGGGCAGAGGAGTTGACGCGGGGCGGCACTCCATAAGCGATGGGTGCGGAATTTGCGAGGCAAGAGAGGAGGGAAGTCACTATCCGCGAAGCGAGGGGTCCTCGGCATGACGTCACACGGTACGGGTTCTGTCGCCAGCTGCCGTTCGCCGCCGCCACCCGCCGCCATGTTCTTTCTCTTTTCTAGTTTTTCTTCTCTCTTCCTTCCTCTTTTCTTATGCGTTCTCTCTTTTCCCATCAAGGTATCTCATTTTATCTTAATATTTTTCTGTAATTTGAATTTTTAATATTAATTATTTTTTTAAAGAAGATTTTAAAAAAATATAAAATATTAGTTTTCAAATTCAAATTTATTATTATGGTTGATATTATTATTATTCGCGATAAGATGCGTCAGCACGCGCTATCGCAACGAAACCGCTAACGCTGAATTGAAAGGAAGAATGGAGAATAAACCGAGTAATATATATATCGTAATATATATTTATTGGTCATATAATGCATAATGGACAATATTATCTATAGCGTACGTTAATAATTTACAATTTATAATTGAAGTTTTGTTCTTAATTTTAAAACGTCTCTATCTTCGCGTCGATCGGTTTTTGCAGAATAGCGTCGGTCGGATATGGTCAGGATTCGGTACGAGAAATAAAATATCGTGTCTCTTTATATATCTCGGTTTATATTTACAATGCCGACTGGCGGTGGTTTTTGTATGTATGGTTTTTGTACAGTATTTACATGTACCTTTCGGTATTTCGCCGTTGGTACGGCGAAAAGACGCGCGGTTTCTAAGTATTATATACTCGCTCGGCTCGCGGTCGGTTCTCCGAATTCGGCGCGTTCCTCGATAGGCGCGGCGCGGGCGCGAAGGCGCGGGGGGTTCGGCCGTCTTGTTTTGACGGATCAGCTGTGTGTAGTGCTATGACGGATCAGCTGTGTGTAGTGCTATGACGGATCAGCTGTGTGTAATGCTATGACGGAAGCTCCCTGCTTCTCGATCGTCAGAGGAAGATGTGCACAAGGGCTTTCTTTGTGGAGCCCAGGTTGAGAAGCTCCTCAACCTGTGAATACTTGTGCGCTGGTGGATTTAGAGAAGCGATCGGCCAGAAGCTCCTGGCACGATAGGTAGCACCCTAGATCGCTTTTGGAGATGATTGGGAATATCGAGAGTAGTATCGGACTGGTTACTGTCTCGCCGGAGATAGGTCTCGATTATCTCCCGGAATCGCCTAATATACCCGAGCCGGCCATCAGTCGGGAGTCGTCGGGTACGGGTCGGGGTAGTTCCGGGGGATGTTTTTGTCGGAATCCTCGCGACATTTCGCCGAACGCGCTCGGGAATTCTGCGAGGATGTTCGGTGGCGCGGTCGGTAGCGGGGCCGGCGGCGGTGGCCTTACCGTGTGCGTGTTGTCCCACGCGGCGCGCACGTGAAGTCGCGTGATCTTCGGTTTGCCGCGTCCGCTGTTCGACGGGCTTTTCGCGACGGTGGAATCGCGGAAGAATCGCCGTGTCGGCGCCCCGACGATTGATCGGTCGGGTATTAACATTGTTAATAATTGAGGGGGGTGAATCGGGTGTCGTTATAATTTTATGATTAATATTATTTATTTTTTATCTATTTTATACATCATTTGATACACTCCGAAATTAGATATCACATGCAAAAATATTCCACATCGGTCAACGATACAAAAAATATATATATATATATATATATATATTTTTAAGGTGGTAAGATTATTTTATCGGACACATGTTAAAAATTACAAACTTGCAATTTTACGTAGGTCAATAAAATATATTTTATTAAACATAACGAAATATAAAAAACGTTAATTTAAGAATATAATATGATAGAATACAACATATGTTAGAAAATAAATTCCAAAATACTGAAATTCTAAAATATAAAATATCATCACATGCCTCGGTAGTTGAAAGGATAAGAAAGGATGCCTGCCCGGTAAGCAGGATCCAGGTTCGATTTCTGGCTGAAGTGGTATTTTTTCGCAAAATAATTACGAGTTTCCACAACTGGTTCGTGGTCGGGCCCCGTCGTGACGCACACCCTCCCTTCTTATTAGGGTACTATCTATATAGACGTATTATACGATGATTGTGAAACCTTTACTATGCCTCCTTCCAACAATTCTTCCACTTGTCTGTTTCATCCTTATGAATTTGTGGAAATCTATATTGTCGAGTATTTATTGGTCGGTCGTCTGTGGTCGGTATTTGATGTTGTAGCATGTGAGTTGCCGTTAGTTTCTCTCCAGGTATATGAAATCTATCCTGGCTGTTTTTTATAAGGTTTTTTTATATTTTCCTTTTCCCGATCGTCTAAGTGTTCGAGTCGTAATAACTGTACAATTTGAGTATCTAAATCTATCCTTTGTTGTTTCTTTTGATATTACTAGGCATTTTTGTGAATTATTAATCATAACACTGGTTTAATTCTGTAAATTTTTCTTTGTGCTTTCAATTTCCGTTTATGCATAAATTTATTCAACATTTCTTGCGATTGGGCACGTGCTAAAAAAAGTTTTATTAGATGATTTATTTTTCTTTTTAGTATGCAATTTTTTATTTATTTTCCTTAATTGAATCTTTTTAGTAAGTTTTTAATAAGTTTTAATAAGAGTTATACAAGAGATTTTTCCTTTATTAACTTTATTTTTCGAGTATTTTTTGATTATTGGGATTTCGAGGCTTTTGAGTAGGAGAGCTCTCATTTTTTCTCTCTCCTGGATTGAGTTGTGCCGAATTGTGTGGTGAGGCTTAGTAACTTCTTCCCTCACAACCGAGAGACTGAGCCTACTAGAAGAATGCGGAAACTCCCCCCTGTTTCTCCGAGGTTTTCTAGAAAGGATGAGGTCAGATCGCGTAGTGAGGTTTATTTATAAATAAATGAATAAATTTATTTTAAAAAGTTTTATATATATATATATATATATTAAGTACATACTTAGAGTTATATATATTAAGTATATATATATATATATATATATATATATATATATATTATTATTATTAATAATATATACATTATAATATATATATATATATATATATATATATATATATATATATATATATATATTAACTTCCCTCCTCGCAACTGACGGAGTCGGAGCCTTCTAGAGGAGTGCGGAAACTTCCCTCCGTTTCTCCGAAATTCGGAATCCGACGACGAATCCTTGCAGATCCGCAAACATTGGAACGATTATGATGAAAAAACAATTCCTTTGAGACTACGCTCCTTTGAGACGCATCGACAAATACGTCGAATTTTTATTCCTTTCTTATATTAAAAAAGAAGGGACATTTGCAAACGTTGCAGTTTACATAATCTTGCGCACTACATTGAATAACGAACAATACTCGACGACGCAATCGTGCAAGATGAGACAATAAACGGTAGTATTCGGCGGTATATTTTCTTTGCAATCAAATTTTACTCGTACATCTACAGTCGCGCCCTTGATAAACTCGTTTTGTCGAGCAGTCAATCACAATAGGTCCTTTTGTCAAAAATGTTCCTACGGTGGAAAACGTTTCATAACAATCGTATCCGTAATATGATTTACGAAAACGTGCATACATGTCAAAGAGGATGGCGTATCTATTTTTATTAAAATCTAGATTTAAGTCGTCGTACGGATAAAATTCGGAATTTAAATAAAGTTTCACATTGGTCAATTTACAGTCATCGAATATCGTAATATCTTCAGACATGTTATTCTTTCGACCCATCTGCAGAGCAAAGATAACGTACTGTGATTTTTCTAGCTGAATCGACGTTTTTATAGTCCATGAATGTTTGGTCGTACTTTGTAATAAAGGATACTCGTATAGATCCCACGAGCAAAAACTGATGTTCAGATATCCCATTTTTCAAAGCTTGCAACAAAGTTTATTGATTTCATTCAACATTACATGAGGCATTTGTCACTATATTTTGAATAATTTTATTTCCAGTTCCATCGTCGAAACTCTCACCATACAGTTGTTGTCGCTGCGCGTATCAATTCGTGACGAGCGTTAACAATCACACGTTTGTAATCTTCGCAAAAGCCAAACAACAGATTAAGCGATACGTAAAAATTAAAGTATTCTTCCGATATGGCCGATGAAATGTCCCATCCTGCGTTTCGCAAAATTAGCGCCTTGTCATACGTCAGCGACACATAATTCTTGATTGTACTAGTTATTCCGACATTTCTGTGGCGATCAATCTCCAGACTATTGAGTTCGTATCGAATTTTATCAAACATAAATGCTACGCAATTGTTTCCAAGAGTTGTCACTGATTCATTATTTTTCTTCTTTGTCAATTTTCCTTCGACATAGAAAAAGCTTTCGCATGGCAAGGTGTATAAATCTTGCTGTTGTATAAGTATTCTTATTTCATCGTTATGTCCAAACGTCGTGTTTGTGTACGGATTATACGTGTGAGTCTCAATCTTGATAACGCGATCATCAAAGACCGATTCATTTCCAATATTTAAGATATCAATCATTTCAAACGATAAATCCTAATGATCTTAAAAATTTAACGTTGGATATGTTAAGTTTTTTTCTACCGTGTGATTTAGTACTCTTGATCGTTGCCTCAAAAATTATCTTTTATTTATTTCACCTGCTCGTTCAATACTAGCATTTCATTCAACACCCTTGTTATCGCTATCGTCTGCGTACATGCAATCTAATGATGATTTCCTCTCCACGAAAATCGAGCAATCGGCCGTTTTGATCCACAATGCGTATCATTAAATCCGTAATGCTCCGTGCGATCGGAAAGTAAATGATTTGCGTCGACGTTTCCGATATTTTATATCCTGGCAGCACGCTTGATGAAAACTCATGTATCGTATGTATACACGTCGTTGCTGTACGCATCAACGGTCATATTGCATTCTATGCGAATAATATTTATGTTGACGATATTTATCGATACGTCTGATTCGTGCCATTGTTGAATGCGATTCGACGAAAATCCAAGCAGCAATCCAATGTCGGATTTGGCGAAATTTATTCAATAAGCACACTTGATCTCGCTCTTCATCGTATTGCTATTAGCTCGAATAATCAGTGGATACTCGTTTCCCTTCATCTTTTCTTTCGAGCATCTTCTTTTTCGCAATATCATTGAGACGAGGATATTGTTCTAATATTGCACGTATTAGATATCTGCTTATGTCATACAGTTCGTACGATCCTTCGAACTGAGAAATGACAATTTTTTTGTCATTTCTTTGTCAAAGTAAAATTTGTTATTAGACAATGTTAATTATTTTTGTTATTAGACAATTCAATATCGCGTGGTACGTTTCAAAATCTTCCAGACCAGAGCTCGTAATCATCATCGCTCAAATGGCTGCAAACTAGCTTACCGAGAGCAGACTACTCTTACCGGTCAACGTAAACGTTAGTGACATGTTTGATCGAATACTGACTTTATACAACGCAATGTCGGTCTTAAATCGATTGTCAACTCCCTTCAGAAACTGCAGATATAGTTGTCAACAATTGCTTTGATCATACGTTAATATGCCGTGCGATTATACTCGATGTATGTCTTTTCTAGATATCGTAATATCCCAATTCCTTCGATGGTTAAAAAAGAGCCAAAACTATCAAAATAAATAGCTCAATCCCTCCTCTTTGCATACGCTACCCAATAAGTACATGATCTCTCAGCATTATTCAAATTCAAGATACCACTTTCGTTTCGATGTACTCCTGTAGGTAAGATAGTACGTATAAAAACGCCTCTAAAATATGGAATGCGCATACGCGTTGTCAATTGTTGTAGTTGTACATTGGTAGTTATACATTTAGAAATTTTTAACATTTTTAACATCTCTTTTTTTTTTTCTTGAAGAAGCACTCTCATTCACGCTTGTACGGAGCGAGATAAAGTTCATGACCTTCCATAGCACGATTATGATGTTCTTTCAGCTGATGTTGCGCGGCTTTGCTATCGTTCACTGCCTTGGCAACTCCCGTCACTTCACCAATTAATGAACCAAGAACTCCCAACAATGACAGGATAGGTAGAATATCACTGCGTTTTGCTACCGGAAGTATTCTTTTATTCATTGCTTTCTTTGTTGGCTTCTTCTTCGTTTTCAAACCCATGTCGATTTTTGTCTCAGCCTTCATGGCCGCCCAGACGACTGCGGCGGCAAGAATCTTTCACCCAGAGAATCTCTCGCGGTGATGCGTTTTCGCGCTTTCGCGGCGAGTATATTGTCGGCTACATGTCGTTTAGCGAGATCATTGCTTTGTGAATAGATTATATCATGTTCGCGACACGCAGCATCCAATAGACTAATTCCTCGAGCGCCTGTAGCCAACTGCTTTTTTAAATGCGTTCCAGGATCGCAAAATTTTTATCCGGGGATATGCAGTTCGAAAGAAAGCGCATTTATCGCTCGATTTAACAAACCTCTACCTCTCGCTGACATTCATCACAATTCTTTATCAACGGTGTCGGACTGTCGATGTACGTTGCCACGGTTGATTATAATGTTCGATGCAGCGACGATAAATCGAACCTCCAAATCTGTCTTTATATGGCAACTTGTCCCACAAGAGTTTTATGCAATTTTGAAATTCTCATAGCAAAACAACTTTCGGTATATATTGTAACTGTTCGGATGTTATATTGTAAATATTAACATAAGATAAGAAATTTTGATTACTGAGCGGTTTCACTCCGTATTCTATACTATACTCGATACTATAATGTTGTTAATTGTTGTTGATACGTCGACTAGACAACGTCTATGAACATGAATAACAACGAGAAGATTAGAGATCGCGAAAAGATAGTGAAGCAGATTGTTGCAAAACGAGCGATTCAATTCGCAAGAAGTATTGCGCCTTAAAAACGGGTAAGATGGAGGAGGATATTGCTTTGAAAGTTCAAACCGATTGTTGAACCTTTGATTCAAATTGTTGAAAATACTGGCGATGAAAAATCTAACTATAAGATGGAGCCTAACGTAACAAAAGAGACAAAACGAAAACGGTCGCAAAATTTAGATAATTCACTGATAACTTCTATTCTACGAAAACGATCAAACGCTTTATCGGATATATCAGTGATAATCTCTGTTCCGATTAATGTAACATATCATGCAACGCCATATGGCAGTCTTCGAACAATATTTTATCTGTCGAAGATGTTTTCGAAACTATCAACGAGTCATTGGTGACGTCTGTTCGACGTCAGTTAAGTATAAACCTCGGAAGGTCTAAAAACGTTGCGAAATCATCTCGGTCCACTAGAACAAAAGTACGTGGGAGCTGTTTTAACTGGAAACAAGGATACAGATAACATTTATGATTTATTTCATCAACGATGACATGATATTTGGCAATAAGCGTTTCGATGTAGACAAAGATGACATATATTTATAAATGGAATAAGATACTTGGGTCTTTAGAAGATTTTTACGAGTTAATTTTTAAAAAAGTACCTGACGATGAATTGTATACTGAAGAAGATAAACAGAAATACAAAGGGAAAAGGAAGGGTGTGCATCACGACGGGGCCCGACGACGAACCAGTCGTGAAAACTCATAATTATTTTGCGAAAAAAATACCACCTCAGCCAGGAATCGAACCTGGATTTCCTGCTTACCGGGCAGGCATCTTATCCCTTCGACTACCAAGACATATGATGATATTTATCGCAAATAACGTGTTTAGAATAACACGTCAACAATACAATGATACACATATATACATATTACAATATACATATATATATATATATATATGTGTGTGTGTGTGTGTATGTATTTTCTCGAATCCCCACGACCGGTACTCCAGAGTGATGATGGTCCTATTCTCTCGATGGAGAGATATTTTGCTACTGACAAACGCGATAGACGTGATCATAATATGCTTAATCCAGGATAATTATGGATAATAAAGGATACAAATATAGATATGTAATCGCACCCCTTCTACCCCAAAAAGAGGTATACCACGTGTCATGACACTAAACGATAATGCCATCGATTACGTGCATTGGGATGATCCAAATAAACTTGTCTCCATTTATTCGAGGCTTCGCATCAAGCTGGTCACAACGCTCACGACAACGAGATACAGTCAATTATCGAGGAACTTGTTGAAACTGATCTCATTATAAATTGAACTGCGTGTCAAGAAAATGAGTCATTTAAGAAGCGAAATGCCAATCGATAAGTTTGGGACATCACTCGGAAGAAGTGAAGCGAAATCGTATTACCAATGGAGTGGATTAGTCAGAAATTACGTGCGCTCCTTGTGTGGTCGCAGCCGACTTTGACGCAGTCACACAAAATTTGACGTGTAGCGTTACCAGGAGATGATGGCGTTGTAAACAAACGGTACGTGGAGAATAGTAAGCAAAAGAATAGTAAGCAAATTTTGAAAGATCGACAGAACAAAATCGAGAAGAAATTGATTGCGTTCCAAAAGGACGTGCAAATTATTTTAAACGAGCTTCGACAAATGATGATTACTTATCGCGTCGAAAGTACGTAGATGAGAATATATACCAAAGTTTGTGTCATTTGCATGTCGTGATGTTCGAAAAGAATAAAAATTCTGAGAAGCAATGGCTAGTGGAGGAACTGCACGCTCCGGCGAGAAGAAATTTTCCACAAAGACGTGTCATAGTATGCGGGTATGATGACCTGATGGCAAGCGGATTTAGTCGAAATGCGACCTTATACGCGATTCAACAAAGATTACCACTATATCCTCACTGTTATCAATGCTGAGCAAGCACGTGTGGGCCGTGCCACTCAAGATCAAGAGTGAAGACGAAATTACAACTGCGATCGAAAAGATAATTCGAGACGATGGAAGATGTCCGGAAAATTTGCAAACTGACAGAAGAACGGAATTTTATAATGCAAATGTACAAAAAGTAATAAAGAAACACGATATTAATCACTATTCGACATATTCTGTAATGAAAACATCAATCGTCGAACGATTCAATCGCACGTTGAAAAATGACATGTGGAAGATGTTTACTTATAATGGCAATTGTAGATGGCTTGTTACCATGTCTCGGCATATAATACGCGAAAGCATCGAACTATCGATATGCGACCTATCGATGTTACTCCCGCAATCGCAGACAAACTCTTAACTACAGTGTATAATCACATAAAAATTGCTACACTCGCATGATTCAAAGTAGGAGACTCGGTACGTGTGAGTAAATTCAAGAAAATATTTGAAAAAGGTTATACGCCAAATTGAACCACGGAGATGTTTAAGATCGTCAAAATTCAGAAAACTAATCTCGTGACGTATCTATTGCAAAATTCATGCGGAAAATCAATCACTGGAGGATTCTGCAAATACGAATTGCATCGCGTCATAAATCTCGACATGTATCTCGTTGAAAAAGTATTAGGCAAAAGGAGAAGGTTTATGTTAAATGGTTAGGATTTGATGATTCGCACAATTCATGGATACACAAAAATAATGTGTTGTAAAATAAATTTAATATAAGTTTCTTTATACATTATACATTATACATTACATATTACAATTTATTATAGAAATAAATTAATTTTTATTTACAATATATAAATATATAATAAATAAATTTATAAACATTTGAGTCAAACTATAATTTGACGCTGCTCTTTTTTCAACAAGGAAAGAATTTTCTCAAATAAAGCGAATATTGCAGGCGATCACGTTCGAACTTGCTTATTAGATGAGAAAATTAAAAAAATCATTGAAAAAATCGTACAAAAACTATTTCAAAAAGAAGAAATTATCGAGATATACAATAGAATTACGAGAAGAAATATTTTGTAAATGTTAAATTTGAAGAAACGAAAACTTTCCTCAAATTTAAATAACTATTCATTTGGATGCAACATATGTCTAGCGCCATTTATGCGTTAGTAAACAAAAAAAGGTGAAATCGAAAAAAGATCAAGTCTAGATACAAGGAATACAAATTTTCAAAAAAAAATTATTTATTACTTGGGCTGAGATAACATTCTTACCCCCCTTTCTCCCTGAAACTACAGAATAGTTCTATAATTTTTTATAAGTCTCTTTTCCGTACGGAAAAGATAGGATTTTCTCTATATATAATGCGTTTTGCGCTATCTAAAACTATTTCTGAGTTGAGCTCTTTCTGCTTCACTTCGGTTTCATCACGCGAGTTTTAAAAGTTTGTGTTCGGATTATTTTGTACGAATAAAGGTGCGAAAAATGGGCAGTGAAATAATCAGAAGAAGCGTAAAATTAGCATGCTGGATACTCGCATAAATGCGGAGAAATTTTTTACTAAAATATCCAATATTTCGCTCAATGCTAACTATCTGCTTTTTACACGTTTTTCGTGCGAATGTTCCGATACAATATTGGGAGTATTGATTAGGATATTTTAGTACCGACGCGCGGTTACTCCGGATTGCCGGAGAAATAATCGAATCGCGACGTGCAGCTGGACACGAGGAGGAAGATGTGGGTGGACATCCAAAATCTCCTCTCGCATCTCCATAATGATAAGTACCGCACTATTATTTTTATATATAAGTAATTCGAATAACAAACTCGATTTAGCTAATTTTTAATAATAAATTGTAGAAGGAAATGTTCGTTAAAGGATTACTGCGTTGGTATCCTCTCATGCAGATTCGGAGGCGACGCGCGGAGGAAGAGCCAGAAGGACCAGCGCGTAAGTAATATCACTAAAAAACTAGACAGGAGTAATATTAAAAATATAATTTTTTACAATTTTCTAAGATTAAAATATTAAATGCTTTTAGGAAGGGCACGTGTTGAATTAACGCAGGAGAAGGAGGTGCCTCCAGAAATTATTTAGCTTTCGTCTGGTAGGTTTACATTTTCAAATAAATAATCTCTAAAACAAATAGTAAAAGATAAAAAATCTTAATACAACTTTGTTTTTCAGATACGGAAGTAAGTACTTCCGACCCACGTGTGTTTTCGCCTAGTAAGTTGATAGAGAGAAAAAAATATTAATTAAAAGACATAATAATTATATTAATTAAGGGCATAATATTAATATCGTGAATAAAAATTTATGATATACTTTTTTCCTAGAATACGATCATATATATTCTCCCGTAATACCGGAAGAGGGAGGAGATGAAGAATGGGAAGAAGAGCAAGAAGTGGAAGAAGAGGGGGAGGAAGAGGAGAAAGAGAAGGAGGAGGAGGAACGCGAAGAAGAACGAGAAGCCGAAGAAGAAATTCGAGAAACACCTCCTGCTGGTATATAATCTTTTTTCTTAATTTCTCGATTTATGTTCGTATTAATTTTAAATTATCGAATTTTTTTAATAAGAATTCCTCTCAGTCTTATTCTTCATGTGAGAAGGAGACGGCAACGTTAAAAAGCGAGTTACCTCGGCGAAAAATATCATGTATGCACGTTTATTAAATTAAATACGGATATAATATTCGAAGCGTTATCGAAGTATTTTCTATAAAGTGAAATTCTATTATAGTAAAATTCTTTTTTGTAACTTTTATGCAGAAGTGAACATCGAAGATGGAACGTGGAGGAGGCCGAATATTTCCTGCTCAGGAGAATTTGGAAGAGGAAGAGGAGGAAGAGCAGGAACAGGAAACAGATGAAGAAAGGGAGGTGGAGGGGAGAAAGAACAAATGGAAGAGGATACAGAAGAGAAGGAGGAAAGGGAACAAGCACGAGGTAGAAATTTTAACCATTTATTATTAATCGGGAAAAATTCGCGCCGTTTAAAAATTTCGAGATATTAGGAAGGGAGGCGATATTCTGTTTGCATCCGCTACCCGAAGGAGTCGAACTTTATGATTGGCTTGAAAACGCATTCGCTGAAATTCATACCTGTGCGTTGCATACCTCCGAACCGCATGATTACGTGGGATTTTCATTCGATTCGGAGGATTTAACGCACGGTCCGGGATTATCGTTTCGATCGGCACGCGACTTAACTCATGAGGACATTTGGCGTCTTGTGAGTTCAGTAGCGCAAAGCGCCGGAGGTCTCGATATCGCACAGAATTTTAACGTACGCGTTTTCAATGTCACGGCACCCAGATGTCGCGGGGGCATTTCGAATAAACTTATGCGGGAAGATGTTGCGAAACGTTCGATCTTAACAATCTCCAATTCGGATAATTTGTGTTTTCCCCGCTCTCTCATAGCCGCGCAAATCTATCATGAACGCGGAACGTTGCGAGCGGGGAAACTTCACGAGCGATAGAATGCGGTAAGACGTCAGAATTCTTCGTTACAACGTGATCTCACGCTGGATTTGACGAGGAAGGCTGGCGTCAGCATTCCATCGGAGGCTTTCCATTACGGCAGGAATCGGTAAGTGAGCACTGCTCGCGGGCGCTCAATGCCCGCGGGCAATAGTCGAGCGCGCTGGGGCTAGCGTTAGGCGGCTAGACGCAATAAAGTGAGGAAAGGGGATAGCAGGAACATCTGTTCGTTGAATGTGCTATTCAAGGAGTAAAAAAATATTGTGTTGCACAAATTTCAGATCCAGAATTAGCATAAATTAGTAACTATCTATATTTTAAATAAACCATTCTTACAATAATATTAAATGAGCAACTCTTATAAGTAACTCTTATAATTAATTAATATTTGATTCATATTCAGTTTTTCGATATTATATACGATATATCAGGTGTTATCATTTTGGCAACTTAAACGAATTATTGCATTTAAATGTGAATCTGTTAACTGTTTGCGTTATCACGATTTATTTAATTTCATAATAGAAAATAATTGTTCACATATGTAGAACCGGACATACTCATTATTTTTGCAGCACGAGCATGTAGTCGAGGAAAACGTTCTTGAGATATATATGAATAAAATTGTACGATGTCAGTAATGGTATCAAAACGATTTTTAAGAGCAGTGTCACATTTTAAATCTATTAATTCTAATTGTATATCTGCGGGAACAATATTAATAACAACAATAAAAGGTGTCATAAAAATAAGTAAGTCTTCTTCTAAAACATGCATTTCCCTA
Source organism: Pogonomyrmex barbatus (assembly GCF_055798465.1). Lineage (NCBI taxonomy): Eukaryota > Metazoa > Arthropoda > Insecta > Hymenoptera > Formicidae > Pogonomyrmex > Pogonomyrmex barbatus. Next base: position 255,927 of record NW_028297149.1, read on the forward strand.
AACCGATAATCAAATTCATTATGTAATAATTGAAGTGAATTTATATATTCTTCATATTGCTTATCTTGAATGTGCATGGCAACAGATAATAAATTTGAAAAATGCAACAACTATTGAGATTGAAATTGATTGATCCATAAATTAAGTTTCATTTTAAAAGATCTAATTTGATCAAACATATGAATAATTAATTTATCTTTGCCTTGTAGAGAATAATTTAATATATTTAAATGATTAATAATATCCCCAAAAAAGGCGAGATTGACAATCCAGGAAGGCTGTGATAGTTCAGGCTTATCTTTCATTTCTAAAAATATAATTATTTCTTCGCGTAAATGAAAGAAACGCTGAAGAGTTTTACCTCGACTAAGCCATCGTGTTTTGCAAAAATAGGAGATATCGGTATAATCTGATTCTAAAGAAGATAAAAATTCGCGAAATTGATGATGATTCAATCCAGTAGTTCTAATAAAATTTACAACTTTGATTACAATTTTTATTATTTCGTCATACTTTAAAGATTTTGCACATAATGCCTCTTGATGGATGATACAATGGATCGAATGTATTTCTTGTTTTGATTGTGCTAGTTTAAGACTTTAAACGTCCTACGAAGCCCATATTGTGTCCAATCATTGCTACAGCACCATCAGTAGCAACTGAAGTTAATTTATCCCAAGATAGATTTATGTTTTCTATTGCTTCTTCAACGCTAAACAATATATCTTCTCCAGTCGTAGTATCTTTCAGAAGTATTATATTTAAAAGTTCCTCAGTAATAGAGAGGTTGCTATCCACACTACGAATAAAAATTGCCAATTGCCAATTGCAGAATCAACGATATCAGTACCCTCGTCGAGAGCTAATGAAAAAGCAATAAAATTGTTTGCTTCTAGTACCAATTGTCGCTCGAGATTTTCAGCTAATTTTTCAATGCGACGTACTATAGTTCGAGAAGAGAGACTAATTGATTTAAATTTATTAATATCATTAGGATATATTGTTTCTGCGGCAATTTCTAAACATTGTTTGATAAATGGACCAATGCTAAATGGACGTGATTCATGTGCAACAAAATGAGCAATTTTGTAACTGGCATACAATGCAGGCTTACTTAATTCCGATTTTTCTTTCTGTATTAGAATAATATCTTTATTAAATGTAATGTACTTGATAAAAAATTTTTTATGTAAAAACATATATATTAGGTGTACAAAAAAGTTCTGAGCTTTAGATTTCATACAACCGAAATAACAATTTAAATTTTATATATCTTCCCGCCCTTTTGCGGTTTTAAAGCGTTGACATTTAGCCTTCTAAAATGTCATACGGTTTGGCGTTTGATGCACATAACCTCAAAAATCAGTAGTGTTCACGATGGTAATAACAAAAGAGCATTCGATTTTCCATCCACTTCGCGTTTCATCTGAAGAAAAATGTTGCTGAAGCCATTGCAATGATTTGTGCTGCATATGGAGAGAACGCTGTAAGTCATACTACATGTAAAAGATGGTATCAAAAATTTCGCCAAGGAAATTTCAGTCTTGAAGATCAACCGCGTGCTGGACGCCCTCAAAAGATTGAAACGGATGAATTGCAAGCACTGCTGGATATAAACTCTGCGCAAACTGAAAAGGAGCTTGCAGAAAAGCTTGGTGTTACGCAGCAAACCATTTCCGTACGTTTACATACGATGGGAAAGGTTCAGAAGGAAGGCAGATGGATTCCGCATGAATTGTCCGAAGACAACAAAAATCGTCGGCATGACACTGCACTCACTTTGCTTTCAAAGTTCCGGAAAAAAAATTTTCTGCAGAAAATCATTACAGGCGATGAAAAGTGGATTCTTTATGATAACCCTAAACGTAGAAAATCATGGGTTGACCCTGGTCAACCTTCGACATCAAGAACCAATATCCACGCCAAGAAGGTTTTGCTCTGTATCTGGTGGGATTGGAAAGGTGTGTTGTATTACGAGTTGTTACAACCGGGTGAAACAATCACGGCAGACCACTACCAACAACAATTGACCAATTTGATGCATTAGAAGAAAAGAGACCATTTACTGGCCAAGGACGTCGTAAGTGATCTTGATTCATGACAATGCTCGATCACATATTGCGAAAGCGACTCAAGATATCTCTGCGTTAGCCTGGGAACTTCTCCCGCACGCGGCGTATAGCCCAGACATGGCGCCTTCCGATTACTACCTATTCCGGTCGCTGCAGCATCATTTGGCTGATACACATTTCGTGAGGTACATTGCTGCATTCATGAATTTATCACTTCGAAGCCGGTGAGCTTCTATCGTCAAGGAATTCGCAAGCTACCCGAAGAATGGCAAAAGGTCGTTGATGCAAACGGAGAATATTTCGCTGATTAATATTTTTTTGTTTATTTTTGAATAAAGATTGAATTTTACAAAAAAAAGCTCAGAACTTTTTTGTACACCTAATATATATATATATATATATATATATATATATATATATATATATATATATACGATTTAAAATCAGTTTCCAACAATAAAGTAATTTTCATAATATACATACTATTATAATATAAAATATGCGTTTTTTTACTGTAGTCAGTTTTAATTTAATTCATTATATTTCATTATATCCGGTAAAAAATTTTTCGTATAAAAACATATATGCATATAAACATGTATAAATATATATAAATATATATATATACATATATTTTATATATACATATATATATATATATATATATATATATATATTAGGTGTACAAAAAATTCTGAACTTTTTTTTGTAAAATTCAATCTTTATTCAAAAACAAACAAAAAAATATTAATCAGTGAAATATTCCCCGTTTGCATCAATGACCTTTTGCCATCTTTTGGGTAGCTTGCGAATTCCTTGACGATAGAAGCTCACCGGCTTCGAAGTGATAAATTCATCAATGCAGCAATGTATCTCACGAAATGTGTATCAGCCAAATGATGCTGCAGCGACCGGAATAGGTAGTAATCGGAAGGCGCCATGTCTGAGCTATACGCCGCGTGCGCGAGAAGTTCCCAGGCTAACGCAGAGATATCCTGAGTCGCTTTCGCAATATGTGGTCGAGCATTGTCATGAAGCAAGATCACTTTACGACATCCTTGGCCAGTAAATGGCCTCTTTTCTTCTAATGCATCACTCAAATTGGTCAATTGTTGTTGGTAGCGGTCTGCCGTGATTATTTCATCCGGTTGTAACAACTCGTAATACAACAACACCTTTCCAATCCCATCATATACAGAGTAAAACCTTCTTGGCGTGAATATTGGGCTTTGGCGTCGATGTCGAAGGTTGACCAGGTCAACCCATGATTTTCTACGTTTTCTACGCTTATCATAAAGAATCCACTTTTCATCGCCTGTAATGATTTTGTGCAGAAAATTTTTTTTCCGGAACTTTGAAAGCAAAGTGAGTGCAGTGTCACGCCGACGATTTTTGTTGTCTTCGGACAATTCATGCGGAATCCATCTGCCTTCCTTCTAAACCTTTCCCATCGTATGTAAACGTACGGAAATGGTTTGCTGCGTAATGCGAAGCTGTTCTGCAAGCTCCTTTTCAGTTTGCGCAGAGTTTATATCCAGCAGTGCTTGCAATTCGTCCGTTTCAATCTTTTGAGGGCGTCCAGCACGCGGTTCATCTTCAAGACTGAAATCTCCTTGGTGAAATTTTTGATACCATCTTTTACATGTAGTATGACTTACAGCGTTCTCTCCATATGCAGCACAAATCATTGCAGTGGCTTCAGCAGCATTTTTCTTCAGATGAAACGCGAAATGGATGGAAAATCGAATATGCTCTTTTGTTATTACCATCGTGAACACTACTGATTTTTGAGGTTATGTGTATCAAACGCCAAACCGTATGGCATTTTAGAAGACCAAATATTTTATATTATAATAGTATATATATTATGAAAATTACTTTATTGTTGGGAACAGCTGATTTTAAATCGTGCAAAAGTTGAATTCGCTTCGATCCTTCTATTTTATCATAAGTAGCTCCATGTGTTATAATGTCTTCCGACATTATATTTCTTTGAATTCATAATAGTTCCACAGATCAAACGCTTGATTATCATATTTCATTATGAACCACTTTTCTTCCCATGAAGAACTGTCCGAACTTGAACGTAAGGTTCTTTTCCTTTGATTATCTATTACAAATATTAAATTATAAGATTGCAAATGTGTTTGACTGTTCTAGACAAGAGACAATTTGATTATACTCTTGCTTAGTTATTGTTTTTCTTTTATTTTGAGCGTTTAACAGATTAATATTAGCAGATGTTTATTTTGAAATTGTTGGAAGTTTTCTTCGCAGAAAAAGAACTATTCTTCTGGATTTAAAAATATAATTTTAAAGCGCTAAGTTAAACGTGATATATGTATTTATAATTTTATGGTTGTATTGTATATGTAAGTTTATATTTTAAGACATTGTTATTGTTTATATTATTGTTTTATTTTCTTTATTGTATTTAAATTTTCGTTAAACATATTTAAATGTATTAATTATATAATTTTTAATTTAGCACAAATTTTGACAACTTACAATATTTAAAAATAGAGATAAGCATTTTAATTAAAGTTTTCTTATAATGAATGCTTATTATTATTATTAGGACAATCAAAACATGCTAGAGCATATTTCTTTATTTGACTAATAAAAAAATTAACTAGATATAAGTTGAATTCATAAGAATTTATGCAGTTTAAGTCCTATATATATTACAATATATTTTTGCATATTTCATCTTTAAACGGTTTAGCTAAACTGTTATAAAAAAATTTTATGATGTTACAAAGATTCAAGTACTAGTAGTTTAAGACTACACTATCGTTCATATATACACGCAACGCTATTTTTGTAAGTGTGAAATGCGGAACTTTATCCCAAGGTACTAAAAATATTAGACGCTCCTGAGATGTATACAACAGGCGAGCGCTCGCGGGCGCTCGCGGGCGCCCGTGCTCAATTTCAGCGTTTTGCCGACCCCTGGGATTCGGGAAATATAATGTTTCCAAAACGCTTTCTCGCCGCATCGCGATTGTTATTTATAATTTTACCACCTTCGGACGCGGTGAGAGACCTTTATTCGATGGAACCGCGGCTCCACCTAGAACGCGAGCCCTTATATCGATTAAATATTATATATTATGAACGTCAACATCATTATAATCCTATTTTAAATTTAAAAGCGGCCGCGGGAAGTAGAGGAGGTTATTGCATATCATACAATATCGGATATCGCGAGGAAAGGAATCACCGCTGCTCAAATAAATGTTCTCGATGTAACAACGTGCCGTGTGATCAGCGCGAAATCATGGAACTTGTTAGGTGTGAGACTTGCAAACGTTTGTCCTTTGGAAACACATGCTTCGAGCATCATCTCGCGACAAAGTCATATGACGGAAAAATTCCAACGAGTGTCTGTAATACTATTCGACTTTGCGAAGGTTGCGGACGGATTATAAAAGCGACAAAAAAACACCAATGTGGCGTTTCTTTTTGTAAAATTTGCAATTCGCAAAAACCGCTAAATCATTTTTGCTATATGCAACCTCTCTCTCGTGAAGACAGATTTTCCGCTGTTGAGTCCGATGGAGATTCTTCTGTAATTACAAGAGAGAGCGAACAGAATAACGCGGATGAGCGGGAACGCAGAAAGAGACGAACGGCATTCGTGTTTTATGATTTTGAGACACGTCAAGATCAATCGCTTGAGGGAACCGATATAAAAATTCACGACTCTCTGCGTCGCGCAACAGATTTGCGATTCGTGCGCGGAGATAAATAATTTGTCGGTGCGCTGCGACTACGGAGTACGCGAATTTGTCGGGAGGATCCTGTAAAACAATTTGTCGAATTTGTAACACGCCCTATGAAACATTTTACTCGGATCATTTGTATAGCGCATAACGCGAAATCGTTCGATACACAGTATATCCTGCGGTACATTGTAAAAAATTACTCCGGATTAGAACCTCGTATAATTTTGAACGGTACAAAAATTATGGTCTTATCAGCAAATAGTATGAAATTTATCGTCAGTATTAATTATATGCCAATGCGTTTGTCAGAATTACCGAAGGGTTACCGGATACTTGTGACAAAGGTGTCTTTCCTCATTTATTTAATATTGTTAATAATCAAACATATCGGATCGCTACCGGATGTTCGTTACTACTCGCCCGAAACAATGCAAACAGACGAACGCGAACGTTTTCTTGCGTGGCACGCGAAAATGACAGAAAAAAATAAAATATAGTATTTGATTTTTAACGTGAAATACTCGAATATTGTCGCACTGGCGTTGATATCCTTCGACGAGCATGCATGGCCTTCAGAAAAATATTCTTAAAGTGAGAAAACGTATCCATTCGAGGAATGTGCAACTATCGCTTCAACGTGCATGAAAGTTTTTCGGAAAAACTTTTTGCGCGAAGGAGAAATAGGAATCATTCCATCGGGTGGATACAGATTTAAAGACCAGTTGCACAAAGCCGTGCAATGGCTAATTTTGAAGGAACGCGAGATCGGTCATCGAATAATTCATGCGCTGGAAACATCCATGGACATCAATCATGTGCGGACCGACGGGATATGGGAAAACAATCTTTGTAAAAAAATTTCTTTGTCATTTACCCGTTATGTCAGATGTCTGTTTTGAGAGAATTTCGTTTTATTATGCCGAGTGGCAGGATGCTTATCAGCAGCTTCAATATTATTCTAACGATCCATCCCGTGCGAAATTGATAATAATTTATTTTATGAGGGAATTGTCCTCGAGCGAAGCGATCGTAGATCTGTTTATCAAGGGAAGTCATCATAAGTATCTCAGCGTAATTTTTATCACGCAAAATCTCTTTCATCAGGGACGTGGACAACGCGATATATCTCTCAACACGAATTACTTTGTGGTTTTCAAAAATCCATGAGATCGCGCGCAAATTCGTCATCTCGCTCGTCAAGTCTATCCGAACGATCCAAAGTTCCTCGAGGAAGCGTATCACGATGCCACGTCTCAACCTCACGGATATTTATTGCTCGATCTGAAACAATCGATTCCCGACGAGTATAGTTTTCGTGCATATTTCCCGATGATACGGCGAACTATGTTTACGTACCGCGCAGATCCTTTTCCGAAAGTTTCGTATAAAAGTATCGTACTCACATTCTCTCGCGGCAGTCGCGCAACTTCCTCGATGAAGAAGAGAACGTCTTCGGTTAATCCAAGAAGAACCGCAGAACATTCGATCGGTAAGAAAAGTATCTGTTTTCTCAAAGCGCTGTGTTATTCGAACAAAAATCAGCGTGTCTCTTTCTTACGCCAGACAGACGAAAAATTCATTCGTTTTATCTGCGAGTGCGTTTTCAATACTCTTAAGGGTAACGTTCCGTTCGAACGTGCTGAAAAAAATCATCTAAGCAAATATAAAACAACTTTGCGTCACATAGTGAGAAAAGTCGGTAATTGGAAAAGTAAAAAAGCTATTACTACAGCGAGGCGGATTTTTACCGTATCTCGGATCTATATTATCGTTCCTATTTTCGAAAATTATCGGTGGATAGTCAGAGAGAGAGAGAGAGAGAGAGAAAAACAGGTAAACTGAGTTATGGAAAGGGCAGAGAAGATCTTGATTTCCACGGAAAATCTCGAAAGAATGCAGCACCGCCTCCAACAACATCAGCAATCGGTAATAGGCACGAAAACTCCACGTGGCAGAATTCGGAGACGATATATGGAGAAAATTTAAATTCCGTACAAACACTCGGAACGACTTTGTCACGACTCGATTCCGATATGAGCAAGATTCTTAATTCACCCACCCCGCGCGTAATGTAAGTGAGAAATGGAAATTATATAAAGAAGTACTTTAGCGATATCTCCATTTTGATAAATCGCAAAAGGAAGATTTGACGCGTAACGCCGTGATGGTCGATGAGAACAATTCAGATGCGCGGGAAAGAGACATAGCGGAACCGGCGCGCGAATCACAAACGTCAAGCAAACTTTCTCATCTTGATGAATATGTAAGTAATATATTACGGACCAACTCTTTGCATAAGCGCGAACGGCAAAGCATCGAAAAAATATTAGAAAATGTGCCGAAAAGTTTTCGTGCCAAGGCGCATTTACTTTTGAAACATTTAATTGATAAAGCAGTACCCGCGAGGATTATTTGGGACGAAGAAGGAATTGTGACTATCGACAATAACGTTATAAAAGATTCGAATATCATGGAACTGATAAACGATGCGATGCGCGAGAGAAAAATCATGAAAATAATAGGAAGAGGTCAGTTTACGCATTACTGCGTACGACAAACATCCCGACTGTACTCGTAGGAAATAAGGAATTATTAGCAATCACATTTGTCGAGATATTATCACTATCACGAGCGAATTCCACTCCAAAAGTACCGAGAAAACTTTCGACGACATCGACGACGAGGAGGAAAGTACGACGCACGAGAAAGAAATAAAAACGCAAGACTGGTGAAGAAGAGCGAGCGAACTATGCATTGTTTCTTTCGCCTTGTTTTCATAAAGCCGATACTCCTATAACATTCATGAGAGATTCTCCATAGGCGAGAAAGAGACGCTTACTCGATTGATGTGAATTGAAATGACCGGGCTTGAAAATTTGTACTACGATCCAGCAAATTATGCAGGATATTCGGCAACGGATAACCTGTCGCGTGCAGCTAAACCGAATTTCTCTCGTAAAGAAGTAGCTCGGTGGCTCGAATCGCAAGACGCGTACACGCTGCACTGTTCGTTGAGATGAAAATTTCCACGATTATGTTACAACGTGACGAATATCGACAATCTGTGGGAGGCCGATTTGATCGAACTCCGTAATTTCAAAAGTTACAATGACGGATTTTCTTATCTTCTCGTGATTATCGACGTACTTAGTAAATTTGTCTGGGTAGAACCGTTGCGAGATAAACGAGTAATTGCGTGACAAGGGCCTTCCAAAACATTCTCTCGAGAAGATATGATCGAGTACCCGTGTACTTACAAACCGACAAGGACAAAGAATTTATCGCGCGATCGTTGCAAGATTTTTTGAAAGAAAGAGGCATACGTTATTGAATAACTCGCAATCCGAACATCAAAGCTGTCGTTGAACATTTCAGTTCAATAGAACGTTGAAAGAGCGAATGTGGCGCTATTTTACGCATAAAAATACGCGGCGTTACATCGAAGTGTTGCAAGATATCGTGCGCACTTACAATCACACTCGTCATTCGTCAGGATGCAATCGGCGGCCGTTACGAGAGAAAATGGTCGCATCGCACGCGAAAATATGGAGTGGCGTAGGGGGAGAGAGAAGAGGGCGCCGAAAGTAATAGAACGAAAGGCTAAATTCGATGTTAACACTTTCGAGAAAGGATACGAAGCGCGGTGAAGCGAGGATATATATTGAGTTTGTCGCGTTCTCCATTGGCGAAGACCCCGAGTGTGTACGAATTGTGTGATTTATCGGGAGAACACATCGATGGGATTTTTAATGAACAAGAATTAGCACGAGTCGATAAAAATTTGGTGGAAGAAGAGTTTATCATCGAACGCGTGATAAAGAGCAGAGGACGCGGTGCTAATAAACAGCTGCTAGTTAGTTGGCTATCCCAGTAAATTCTACAGTTGGATTCCCGCTTCGAGTTTAATTTTTCTCCAAGATGGAGGAGGATCAATTTTTCATGATTCTTCCGAGCAATAACAGTAAGAAATATTTTCTAGGAAATATATGCTCTTCTTTCACCACACAATTATCTCACAGTATACATTTATTCGGAGAATGGGAAGTCGCGGTTAGTGAGATTCAATTTCCCTCCTTTTTTTCACGTACGTCAAAACGATAATAAGATTAGATTTGCCGATTTAAAGAGCGTAAAAGATGAGAAGAATGCTGATAAGTTTACGAAAGAATCACACTTATGGTGTTCATAAACAAGTGTTTATAAAAATAAAGAGGATCTTATCCACGCGATTAATAGAGAGTGTAGATACGCCGATTTGCATTTTACTTTCGAACTACAAAAAGGCTCTGATAATAATGTCCTCATAAGCATCGAATGTGACGAAAACTACACTCTCGTTTATTATATAAATCTGCCAGCTAATATTTTTCAAATATTGAGGAAAATCAACACCAATGATGCCAGCCTTTTTTATCATCACAAATTACCTAATTCCAACGATTTAACTCCGTTTTTCAAACTCGGTTTTATCGCCGGTAGTGGAGGACACGTTATATCTTCCTGAACTATAGGACCCTGTAGTCTATGGCACAGTAGCCCCGATAAAATGTACGTTTATTACGATATTTGCGAGCCTTACGTAACGCGAAGTCCGCTTCTTCGAATCATTCCAGTCGAAATACCCGGCTGTAATTACACGTACGGGACGAATCTGGTAAAATATTTCTCCACTCTGCAATATACTCCACTGCGTCAAACGAAATTCCGTAAAATTGAAATAGATATAAAAGACCATCGTGGAGAAAAAATATCATTCGTATCCGGAACGCTGATAGTGACATTACACTTTAGATGTGTCCGTTAATTACCATTTGCAGTGGAAAGTCTACGGAGCTTTGAGAAAAAACTAATCCCGCATGGAATATGATGAGTATTACGAAATGCAGAACAGTGATGGAGGCAGGGAAGGAGGAATTCCTCGAATTTTCGTCGGTTATTAGCTTATTAGCGTGGTCATGGAATCGGAAGTTTGCTCGGAGGATTATTTAGAAGAATACTTCCTTATCTAAGCAGGGGAATGCGCGCAGTCGGGAAAGAAGCTTTACGTGCCGGAATTGACGTGATAGAGGATATTGAAAACAACACTCCGTTCAAGGAAGTAGTCAAAACTCAAGGAATCGGGGGGAAATCTCAAGAGAAAAGCCAAAGAAAATATAAATAACTTGATGAAGGGGATATAAAACGTCGGGATATAAAACATCCGCGAAAATACAAGTCGCTCAGTTTCCTTCGGAGGGCACGACGCACGCACCGGTAAATCGGGAGAAGCACGGTTCGTAAACGCAGACAAGTCGGTAAAAAAAAAGAAATCATCAAAAATCGACGTGAAAAAAAACGATTAAAAAAAAATCATCGAGGAGGAAAGCGATAAAAAATAAAAAGGCAATGAAATATCGACGAAATAGCGGGAAAAAGCGCATCGTATCCGATATATTCATTTAATCGATGTGAGTGCGATTTGTAAATTTGAAAGATATGTCCTTTCTTCATACTTTCTCGAGCGAATGTTTCACGAGCGAGCTCGATCTTTTCAGTTTACCTCCTACTCAAACCAGTATCGAGAGTTCACAATGGATTTATTATAAACCGGTAACATCGCTCGCGGACGACGCACCTATAGAATTCGTACCCGGATACGGCGAAGATTATCTAGATCTCACGCATACCATGCTAAGCCTTCGCGTACGAGTAGAAAGTTTACCCGGTCCTAAAACATCGGCAGGAGGAAACAAAGTAGGCCCTGTAAATCACGTACTATATTCGATGTTCAACCAGATCGACGTGTACTTCAATCAAAAACTCGTATCACCCCCAAATAATGCCTACGCGTACCACGCGTACATCGAAGCATTATTAAATTATTCTTCCAACAAAAACTTCCCATCTGACTTCTTGTCTATGGACACAGACGAATCCGGTTATATGGATTAGAATCGCTATTAGAATCGGACAACCCCAATCAAGCTCTCGTGAGACGCGCACGATACATCCAAGGAGAACGTTCACTAGATCTAATAGGCCATCTTCATTGCGATGTCTTTAATCAGGATAAATTTTTAATTAACGGAGTGGAAGTTAGAATGAGACTCGTTCGCTCGAGAGATGCGTTTTGTCTCATGGAAGGCAACGCAATGTCGAAAATACGTATTCTAAATGCTAATTTACTCATAAGAAGAACAAAAATAAGTCCTGCAGTGTTACTCGAACATGCGAGAATGTTGAGTAAAACAACAGCCAAGTATCCCTTGACGCGAAAGTTCCCTGAGTCGAAGTTAAAACATTCACGATTCACGTCGGAGTGGTAGGAGAATCGATTGATAACGCGATATTCGGACAACTTCCGAAGCGCGTAATAATCGGATTCGTCAATAACAAAGCGTTTAACGGTGACAGAAAGCTAAATCCATTTAATTTCAAAAATTACGGCATAAATTTCTTCTCGTTATATGCCGATGGCGTGCAAATTTCGAGCAGACCACTGCAACCAAATTTTTCAAAAGACCACCCGTTCTACATCGAGGCTTATAACACCCTCTTCTCGGGAATCGGCATCCATTTTTTAAACGAGGGGAATTCTATAAGCAGAAAAGATTATGGCAAAGGTTTCATGCTTTTGATCTCACTCCCGATCTATTAGCAAATTGCGCGGGACATTGGAATCTTGTCAGACATGGAAGTTTACGATTAGAGGTGCGATTTGAAAAAGCTATTACCACAACGATTAATTTTATCATTTATGCAGAGTTTGATAACGTATTAGAGATCGATTCCTCACGTCAAATTATCGTTGAGTGGATAGATATACTTGTAGATATACTACTATTTCTCCCCCCTCCCGCTGCTATCTACTTTTCTATTTCTATTTCTTCGAAAACGTAACGAAAAGTAGCCGCAGTTTTGCTTTAGACGCGAACGTCGTCACTTCGGGCAAAACAGATTGAAAGTGCATTCTACACATCGTGGATATAATTATCGATATTATACAAGGTTTCCGCGACGAGGGGAAATTTATACCGAAGAAAGTGGCGATTGTCGCCGCCATTAACGAAGCATTCATTGCATTATGTTGCCTCCATATCTATTTGTCGAATTACCCGAAAAATACAGACGAGAAAACAACTGACTCTCTCGAAACTTCCACGGAATCGAGTGGTTTGATGGAACAACTAATTCCAAACATTTCACGGCGAAATTGCACCACAAGCACGTTACACTTACTTATACACCAGAAGCCGTGAGAAGGTACATTATTTGCAAAACACATTTGCGAGAAACGTATATAATTTAGAAGAAATCTCTGTCGCATTCAAAAACCTGTCGGAAGGCGAAGAACATAAATTACGCTGCAGTCATCACGGGTTTCATCGAAATTCCGACAAATTTCATTGCGCGTTACGCAATGCATACAAATTGAGATACTGGATGCAATCGTAAGACAGGAACTGCGACGTAAGCAGCGATAATTCTTTTACCAATGAAAACTCCGATGACAGCGATGCAGAAAGCGGGGTTTTTACGATAAAACGAAATTTCTCGAATCTCGTTATGTGGAGAAATAAGAGATTAGAAACAGAACAAGCGAGGTGCGAATTGTTACGTCCTGCGTACTCCACAATTCCTCCCTTTCGAACAATCGCGAAGGGCTTCGAAATATCTCGAAAAATTCGTTTCTCGGCGAAATTTATATTGCCCATTAAATGTTTTTCTCTTCTTTGAACAAATAGTTTCGGCGTCAACAGGACGGGAAAACCCGATAAAAGAAATTTTCCTAACGGGCCCATAAAACGGGATAATAAACGATTGAAATTCCATCACGTAACGGAAATTGTTTTTTTTTTATATATTTTTTCCCCCTTCCCAAAAGTCAGGGGCGAGATTCAACTTAACCAGTATTTTTAAGTATTTTTCGAGATATATCACCTTAGTTGATAAGTTAAATTTAATATGCCGAAAGGCCGTTAAGGCCAAAAATCCAAAAATTCAATTAGATATAAAGGACACGCCCTAGAACCTCCCCCGTATCTCCAAAATCCTACATAACTCCGACTGCGCCTCACTCTCAACCACTCTGTACAATCTCTGTCTCTGTGTATTGTTACCTCTCGGTCTACTGCAACTATCCTGTGCTCTCCAACTTCTGCAGCTGCAAGGTTTCTGCCATCCAAGATCCTCACCGCAGAATCTTCCTAGTGAACAAGTTTTGAACATGTTTTATTAATCCGAGTGAGTGTGTTCCGGCGGGCCAGGATCTCCAGCATCAGGGCTGTCACTACATCTAAAGTAAGTGGAATTTATTTACTTTCGGTTTCCTTCCGTGCATATTTTCGCAAATACCCAAATTATATTTTAACATCCGTAACTTATATTCACTTAATAGTGAACAACAGAAGAATTAATCGAAAGACGGCTAGACGGCGGAAAGCTAGGTTCCGAGCACGAAGCCTGTTGGATGAGACTTATCGGGAATTCCTCCAATCCATCAACCGCGTCAGAGCTTCACCAACGAACAGATCTCACACACTACCGCTGCGAATATCAACGCCTTGTACTCCATCCCCATTTTCTGCCGAATCTCCCCTTCACCCTCGCAAGTCTCAATGCCTCGCGCTCCATCACCTGTCTCCTTTCCCTCAATTTCGCGGGCCTTGATGCTTCGCGTTCCGTCACCACCTCGCCCACAAACTTTCCCTTCACCAGCGAGTCGAGCGTGGAATTCATTGACGAGGTTCCATTGGTACCGCCGATACTCTTTGAGGAGGAACTTACGTTCCGCGAACTTACATCCTCGCGCAGTTCCCTATCTCCACCGAGACTCTTCCCCGGGGGACATTTACAATAGGCCCCGAATCCATCAACCTGATCGCACTCCGGGATCATGTAACGCGCAATCATCCTAATAACACCGTCGCCACATATATCCCCAGAGTTCCTTATCCCTATTTAGTCCCCGTCCGATATTTCTATAGAATGTTCCCGCCCACAACCATGAGAATCCGCGAACTCCATTAATAATTCCTCCGAAGCTTCCTTTCGTCTCCAACGCACACACACACACACACACACACACACACACACACGCGCGCGCGCGCGCGCGCGCGCGCGCGCACACACACACACACACACACACACAACACACACACACACACACATCGAATTATGTAAAAAAAATCACGGCAGTATTGAATGTTAACTATAAATTATTATATTATTATAATCATTTTTATCCGAATGTCATTTTTATTTGATTACGATATACTTGTTTACCCGAATGTAATTTTTATTCGATTACGATATACTTGTTTATGTTACATTAAATTTAATGTTAAAATTAAAATTCGTATACTTCATTTAGAATAAAACCTCGACCACTCCCCCGCTCCAAGGATTGCGCGTGATTCTGTCCCCGGTTAAAGAGATTCTCTGACCCAAAAACGGATCACCGATCGCGGTAGCGCAGGCACGAGTTATAGCGACGTTGACTCGTTACCCTGTGCTCAAAAGGCGCGCTTGACTCACAGATCATTGTCTCAGCGACGATTTGAGAGAACAAAGCCAGTTCCGTGCGTCCACCCGAGCTCTTTCTCTTAAACAAATTCATCTTTCCTTTCCTCCGGAGCTCAGACGTAACAGAACGAGTTAAAATTTTGGAGACTCGTCCGGAATTGTAAAGTTTAACGATCTTTGGATACGAGAATGAGTACAATGAAGTCTAAAGCCGATAAAACGGTGGTGAATAGCCAATACCAAGCTGCTATAGAAAGTCAAAGAAAACTAAAACGAGAACTTCAATTCCTATACACTCTTCAACTCCCACGGGAACATTGAAACCGACACCTCATCAAATTCAATTTCCTAACGATAATGAGAAACCCGAAAAAATAGTCTTAGAAGCGCGTGAGCTCGAATCCGATAGTTCCGATGACGAACCTTTGCGACAACCTAAGTTCGATATTCGTAACACAAAGATGTCTCAACAAAACCCGCTTGCTACGCTAAAATATGCCGTAAACGCCATTCCGTATTTTGATGGCCAAAGTATTCGATTGAATTATTTTATTGAGGGTTGCGAAGAAGCGAAATCTATACTTCCCGATGAGACCAAGCCTTAATTTGCTAAAATTATTAGAACGCGTATAATCGGAGAAGCATTCGTCGAACTATTCAGGATCAAGACTTTAATAGTGTTGCCCAACTCACTAAGTATTTAAAACAAATTTATGGTCCTTTGAAAAATGTCTATCAACTACAAGGGAAATTGGAATGTATGAAGGGAATGACGAAGACGTAGTAACATACGCGAATAGAGTCAAAATTTTGGGAAAGCAAATACTTGAAGCATATCGAAGTTCGGGACCTTCTCTTTCCGAACAAAATATTAAGAATTTATTAGAAAAACACATGTGTAATTCCTTTATCAAGGGATTAAAACCAGAAATCGAACAAAGAATGTTAAGAAATCCACAGATGGATGTTAAAGCAAGCCGTAGCCGACGCGATACACATAGAAAGAGAATTATGCGCAATGTCAGATTTATGGCGCGGTAATATCGCAAAAACGCAAAATACTAGTTTACAACGCGAGACTTGCCAAATTTGTTATAAAGATGGACATTTAGCCAGTAACTGTAGAAAATTCATTCAAAATTCACGGCAGAATTATGAAATACTAATTTGTCAGATTTGTAAAAAAACCGAAAATCTGGATAAACCACACTGGATAAACCGCACGTGATCACGATGCTAGTAAATGTCGAATGGGCGACCCACAATCACGTCGAACTGTTAACGTAATACGAGAAAATACAATCGTCTGTCAATTGTGCTCTAAAACCGGTCATAACGCGAAGCCATGCCATAGTACTAATCAAAATAAGCCTCTCTTGATTTGCCAATGGTACGATAGAAAGAGACATTCAGCTAATAACTGCTGGAAAAAACAAAACGAACAACGCGCGACAGAAAATAAATTAAGAATTATTTGCCAAAATTGTAATAATTCAGGACACACTGCTAAAGATTGCGGATTCAGAATGAATTAAAATACGAACAGTAATAATACACCGTTTTGCCGATATTGCAAAACGCAAGGACATCTTCTCGAAAACTGCGAGTTACGCATCGCAAGTAATAATCGCAGAACGGTAATAATTCCAATAGTCCTTCGAAGTCGGGTGTGCAACAGAGGTCCAAACGGACTTCACACCCAACGACCGCAGCACCTCAGTAAAGAGCGTGCTAGACACCCGGCCTGTAACGATAAATTTCGACAAGCATAGTCGCGTGCCTACCGTTCAGGTAAATTTAAGAAAAACGGCCCCATATATAACTCTCATATTAGACACTAGTTCCTATAAATATAATCAAAAGAAATTTTGTACCCAAAGGCGTAACCATAAATTATACTAATATCTTAAAACTAAACGGAATAAATAATTACCCCGTCTTCACTCTTGGCAAAATTAAACTATTCCTTTTTGAAGTTTTAATAAATTTTCATAGTGTCAGATAAGAACTTTCCAATATCACAGGCCGGAATATTGGGCAATGATTTTTTCAAACAGACCTCCTCTAAGATAGATTACGCGAATGGATATCTAAATGTGTCGGAAATAAACGTCCGTTTCTTTTCGCCGGAAACTATTATAGCACCCTCGCGGTCAGAATCATCCTTTTATGTAAGGATTGCTAATCCAGAAGTAGAGATAAGACGTATTTACCCAAATTAAAAATAGCTCACGGAATTTATTCTAGAGAAAGTATAGTTGAAAATGTTTTCGGAAAAGCATATATAAATATTGTAAATATCCTGGACGATGAAAGAGAAGTTCAGGTACCGACCCTGCACCTTAGAACGCTTGACAAAATATTCGACGATCATGAAATTAACCTCGAGGCGTACCCTAAACCATACCGGCATACTCGTTTATAAACGACAGTGAAGTTGTCGAAAACGAATCAAAAGAAGAGAATAAAAAGTTAATTAATAACCCAAAAAATGAAAAGGTAATTGATTATGAACAAGAGAATTTATACAAAGATGAAATTACGAATAGAAATCATAGGGAAACTAAAAATATAAGAAATAAAGCCCAGCAAACAAATAAAATTCACGTTAGGAAAAATTCAAAAACTAAAAATAAAAATAAAACGAGAGACAGGAAAAGTAAAAATTTTAATCCCGATATCCAAGAGGAGAATTATCAAAACCTTCCTAGGATGTTGAATAATCCAAAAATTTTTGGAGAGATCTTTAAACCCCTCCACGAAACCTCGGAGAAACAAAGGGAAGTTTCGCATTCCTCTAGTAGGCTCTGACTCCGTGCGAGGGAAGAAGTTACCAAACTTCACCACACAATCCGACACAATCCAATCCAATCCAGGGAAGAGAAAAAATGAGAGCTCTCCTATTCTATTCAAAAACTTCGAAATCTCAATAATCAAAAAATCCTCGAAAAATAAAGTTAATAAAGTTAATAAAGAAAAAACCTCTTGTATAACTCTTAGGAAACTTATTAAAAAGATTCAATTAAGGAAAATAAATGAAAAATTGCATACTAAAAAAAAAATAAACCATCTAGTAAAACTCTTTCTTTGGCACCCAATCGCAAGAAATGTTGGATAAATCTATGCACAAATCGAAACACAAAGAAAAATTTACAGAATTATAAAGCGCAGTACTATGATTAATAATTCGCAAAAATGCCTAGTAATGTCAAAAGAAACGACAAAGGATAGATTTACCCAAATTGTACAATTATTACGACTCGAACTTAGACTTAGACGATCGGGAAAAGGAAAACATAAAAAATCTTATAAAAAAACAGCCAGGATAAATTTCATATATCTGGAGAGAAACTAACAGAAACTCACGTACTATAAACATCAAATACCGACCACAGACGATCGACCAATAAATATTCACAATATAGATTTCCACAAATTCATAAGGATGAAATAAACAGACAAGTGGAAGAATTGTTGGAAGGAAGTATAGTAAAGGTTTCACAATCATCGTATAATACGCTTATATGAATAGTATTCAAAAAGGAAGATTAACGCGTAATAAACGCTGGAGAATGGTCTTAGACTTTCGTACTTTAAATGATAAAATCATTGGAGACGCATATTATTTAACATCGTTGATATTTTGGATCAACTAGGAAAAGCACAATATTCTTCAGTTTGCGATTTGACTTCAGGTTTCCATCAAATAAAAATGGATCCTATAGATAGCCACAAAAAACGGCTTTCACAATTCCATTTGAACTAAAAAATGCTCCCGCGACTTTTCAACGCTTAATGGATTTAGTTTTGACAGGATTGCAAGGTAAAGAGTTGTTCGTTTACATGAATAATATTGTTATTTATGCATCTTCTTTAGAACAACATGAGAGGAAATTTAATACTCTAACAGAAAGATTACGTAAGACTAATTTAAAATTGCAGCCTGACACATGCGAATTTTTTAAAACGGAAGTAATATATTTAGGACACGTAATTAGTAAAGATGGAGTCAAATCCCCAAAAATTGGAAGCGATAAGAAACTTTCCAAGAACAAAAATACCAAAGAATATTAAACAATTCCTCGGCTTAGCAGGATATTACAGGCGATTTATACCGAACTTCTCAAAACTTGCTAACGAATTTATTAAAAAATGACGTAAGATTTGATTGGACAACTGACCAGGAAGAATCTTTTAAAATACTGAAGCAAAAACTATGCGAAGAATCTGTATTGCAATATTCCGACTATTCCAAACCTTTTATATTAACTACCGACGTTTCAGGCATAGGCGGGATCTTGTCACAAGGAGAAATAAACAAAGATCATCCAGTCGCATACACATCGCGGACATTAACCGATAACGAGTTACGACTCTTATGAAAAAGAAGCATTAGCCATAGTATATTGCATCAAACACTTCCGGCCATATTTATATGGACGAAAATTCATCTTGGTTACCGATCATAAACCATTAATGTGATTCAAAAACGCACAAGACGCAAATATGCGCATACTTCGATGGAGATTAAAACTAGCAGAATATGAATATGACGTAATATACAAGGCAGAAAAAACCAACGTGAATGCTGACGCATTATCCAAAAATCCCATAAATTTCGAGGAAATCGAATGTAAAGTAATTAATAAAGATCTATTAAATCCTAATGATCCTAAAGATGCAGCAAAAATCGCCGAAATGTTAGAAGAGTTTGACGAGGAAGAAGACGAGAATTTCGAATTATATCTTTCTGACGATGACAAGACCGGGAATGCACTATCTGACGATGACCCATTCGGGGACAATGTAGACTCAACACCATTTACTCAGGAAAAAATAGATGAACCAACACAGGTAATAGAGACCGCATTAATTCATTATCTAAAATCGATAAGATACAAACACGTAGTCAAACAGAAAAGAAAAAAAAAACAGAGATGATTAAAACCTCCAAGGAAAGCGTCGACGATCCACTAAACAAGGGCGACCAAAACGAAGTGACCGACGAAGAAAATGAAAGTGATAAGCGAAAAAACCTAAACCTACCGTAATTGACAATCAGTTAATAAAAACCAACATTATTGAATCTCGCGAATTATTGTTTTTATGAAAAGACAACGTCGCATATTTTGTTGACACTGCAGGGAGACCTTTAGATTCTGGCTCACAAAAACTCTTTGAATTACCTTAACGACCTATCCTTAAGTAAAGCTCAAGCCATAAAACATAAGAATTATTACCATATTGTCATGTCTATTAGTGAGGGGCAAAGAGAAGGCCCTACAATGACACTAAATCAAATGACGGAAGCCTTAAAAAAAACCTTCGTAAAAAAAACCTTCGTAAAATATTTGACCAGCTGCAACTAGAAACAATTAGCATTGCAAAGACAGACTTTGTAAATAACGTACCTTGGAGCGATATTATTAGGTGTACAAAAAAGTTCTGAGCTTTAGATTTCATACAACCGAAATAACAATTTAAATTTTATATATCTTCCCTTTTGCGATTTTAAAGCGTTGACATATGGCTTTCTAAAATGCCATACGGTTTGGCGTTTGATGCATATAATCTCAAAAATCAGTAGTGTTCACGATAGCAATAATAAAAGAACATATTCGATTTTCCATCCACTTCACGTTTCATCTGAAGAAAAATGCTGAAGCTACTGCAATGATTTGTGCTGCATATGGAGAGAACGCTGTAAATCATACTACATGTAAAAGATGGTATCAAAAATTTCAAGGAGATTTCAATCTTGAAGATGAACCACGTGCTAGACGCCCTCAAAAGATTGAAACGGACGAATTGCAAGCACTGCTGGATATAAACTCTGCGCAAACTGAAAAGGAGCTTGCAGAACAGCTTGGTGTTACGCAGCAAACCATTTTCGTACGTTTACATACGATGGGAAAAATTCAGAAGGAAGGCAGATGGATTCCGCATGAATTGTTCGAAGACAACAAAAATTGTCGGCGTGACACTGCACTCACTTTGCTTTCAAAGTTCTGGAAAAAATATTTTCTGCACAAAATCATTACAGGCAATGAAAAGTGGATTCTTTATGATAACCCTAAATGTAAAAAATCATGGGTTGACTCTGCTCAACCTTCGACATCGACGCCAAAGCCCAATATCCATGCCAAAAAGGTTTTGCTCTGTATCTGGTGGGATTGGAAAGGTGTGTTGTATTACGAGTTGTTACAACCGGTGAAACAATTACGGCAGACCGGTACCAACAACAATTGACCAATTTGAGCGATGCATTAGAAGAAAAGAGACCATTTACTGGCTAAGGACGTCGTAAAGTGATCTTGCTTCATGACAATGCTCGACCACATGTTGCGAAAGCGACTCAGGACCATATCTTTGCGTTAGGTTGGGAACTTCTCCCGCACGCGGCGTATAGCCCAGACATGGCGCCTTCCGATTACTACCTATTCCGGTCGCTACAGCATCATTTGGCTGATACACATTTCGTGATTTGAAGAGATACGAAAATGCATTGATGACTTTATCGCTTCGAAGCCGAATTTTACAAAAAAAAGCTCAGAACTTTTTTGTACACTTAATAATTTGTCAGATTTGTAAAAAAACATGATCACGATAGTAAATGTCGTATGCGCGACAATCACGTCGAACTGTTAACGTAATACGAGAAACTATAATCGTCTGTCAATTGTGCTCTAAAACCGGTCATAACACGAAGTCATGTCATAGTATTAATCAAATAAGCTTCTCTTGATTTGCCAGTGATGCAATAGACAGAGACATTCAGCTAATAACTGCTGGAAAAAAACAAAACGAACGCGCGACAGAAAGTAAATTAAGAATTATTTGCCAAAATTGTAATAATTCAGGGCACACTGCTAAAGATTGCAGATCCAGAATAGATCGAAATACGAAGTCGGATGTGCAACAGAGGTCCGAACGGATTTCACGCCCATCAACAGCTACAGCACCTCAGTAAAGAGCGTGCTAGACGCCCGCCTTGTAACGGTAAATCTCGACAAACATAGTCGCGTGCCTACTGTTCAGGTAAATTTAGGAAAAACGGCCCTATATATAATCCTCATGTTAGACACTGATTCGGGGCCAAACATAATCAAAACAAATTTTGTACCCAAGGGCGTAACCATAAATTATACTATTATTTTAAAACTGAACGAAATAAATAATTACCCGGTCTTCACTCTTGGCGAAATTAAACTAACCCTTTTTGAAGTTTTAATAAATTTTTATATAGTATCAGATGACTTTCCATATCACAAGCCGGAATATTGGGCAATGATTTTTTCAAACAGATTTCCTCTAAGATAGACTACGCGAATGGATATCTAAATGTGTCGAGGATAAACGTCCCTTTCTTTTCACCGGAAACTATAGCACTCTCGCGGTCAGAATCATCTTTTTACGTAAGGATTACTAACCCAGAAGTAGAGATAGAGTATTTACCCAAATTAAAAATAGCTCACGGAATTTATTCTAGAGAAAGTATAGTTGAAAATGTTTCCGGAAAAGCATATATAAATATTGTAAATATCCTGGACGATGAAAGAGAAGTTCAGGTACCGACCCTGCACCTTAGAACGCTTGACAAAATATTCGACGGTCATGAAATTAACCTCGAGGCGTACCCTAAACCATACCGGCATACTCGTTTATAAACGACAGTGAAGTTGTCGAAAACGAATCAAAAGAAGAGGATAAAAAGTTAATTAATAACCCAAAAAATGAAAAGGTAATTGATTATGAACAAGAGAATTTATACAAAGATGAAATTACGAATAGAAATCATAGGGAAACTAAAAATATAAGAAATAAAGCTCAGCAAACAAATAAAATTCACATTGGGGAAAATTCAAATACTAAAAATAAAAATAAAACGAGAGGCAGGAAAAGTAAAAATTTTAATCCTGATATCCAAGAAGAGAATTATCAAAACCTTCCTAGGATGTTCAAAAATCCTTGGAAGAGGAAATCTTCAAACTCCTCCAGGAAACCTCGAAGAAATAGAGGAAAATTTCCGTACTCCTCTAGTAGGCTCCGACTCCGTCAATTGCGAAAAGTGAAGTTACCAAACCTCACTACGCGATCTGACCTCATCCTTTCTAGAAAACCTCGGAGAAACAGGGGGGAGTTTCCGCACTCTTCTAGTAGGATCCGACTCTGTCGGTTGTAAGGGAAGAAGTTACCAAGCCTCACCACACAATTCGGCACAACTCAATCCAGGAGAGAGAAAAAATGAGAGCTCTCCTACTCAAAAGCCTCGAAATCCCAATAATCAAAAAATACTCGAAAAATAAAGTTAATAAAGGAAAAATCTCTTGTATAACTCTTATGAAACTTATTAAAAAGATTCAATTAAGGAAAATAAATAAAAAATTGCATACTAAAAAGAAAAATAAACCAGTAAAACTAGTAAAACTTTTTTTAGCACGTGCTCAATCGCAAGAAATGTTGAATAAATTTATGCATAAACGGAAATCGAAAGCACAAAGAAAAATTTACAGAATTAAACCACAGTGTTATGATTAATAATTCGCAAAAATGCCTAGTAATATCAAAAGAACAAAGGATAGATTTAGATACCCAAATGTACAGTTATTACGATATTCGAACACTTAAACGATCGGGAAAAGGAAAACATAAAAAAACCTTATAAAAAACAGCCAGGATAGATTTCATATATCTGGAGAGAAACTAACGGCAACTCACGTGCTACAACATCAAATACCGACCACAGACGACCGACCAATAAATACTCGACAATATAGATTTCCACAAATTCATAAGGATGAAATAAACAGACAAGTGGAAGAATTGTTGGAAGGAGGCATAGTAAAGGTTTCACAATCATCGTATAATACGCCTATATGGATAGTACCCAAATAAGAAGGGAGGGTATGCGTCACAGCGGGACCCGACCACCAGTCGTGAAAATTCGTAATTATTTTGCGAAAAAATACCACCTCAGTCAGGAATCGAACCTGGATCTCCTGCTTACCGGGCAGGCATCTTATCCTTTCAACTACCGAGGCATGTGATGATATTTATCGCAATAACGTACTTAGAACAACACGTCACAATACAATGACATACACACATATACATATGTTACAATATACATATATATATGTATATTCTCTCGAATCCCCACGACCGGTACTAAATAAAACGCTTCCACTTCCTTGCGGCTCCTGGATCAATGTGTTTCGCGGGATAGTGTTGGTCGGGTGTGATCAGGATTATTCGAAGAGAAATAAAATATCGAGAATTTAATTCGTTATATACAAGTATCTATATTTAAAGTTACTCTGATTTATGTACAGTTTACTAACTGGGTTTTTTGTATATTATTTACAGTGTGTTTTTCCCGGAATCTGGTCTTACGTTATTTCGCGAAAAGCGTAGCGGATTCCGGGAATCGTTACAATAAACTTCGCTCTGTTTCGTGAATCCGGCGTGTTCGCGATGGTAGACGCGGGCGCGATGCACGGGGGCTCGAAGCGCGTATTATGTCGATCAGCTGTTTGCACATCTAGTTTTTCGTTCTCGTCAGGCTGAGATTGGGATGTTCGATTTGTGCTGTGGCTGAGATGCAGGAAGCTCTCTGTTTCTTTGACTTCAGCGGAGGATGGTGCGCACAAGGGCTTGCCTTCAGAACCCAGGTTAAGAATTCAAGGATAATAAACGCTGGAGAATGATCTTAGACTTTCGCGCTTTAAATGATAAAACCGTTGGAGACGCATATCAGTTACCTAACATCATTGATTTTGGATCAACTAGGAAAAGCACAATATTTTTCAGTTTGCGATTTGGCTTGGTTTCCATCAAATAAAAATGGATCCTACAGATAGCCATAAAACGGCTTTCACAACTCCATTTGGACATTATGAATTCGATAGAATGCCATTTGGACTAAAAAATGCTCCCGCAACTTTCCAACGCTTAATGGATTTAACAGGGTTGCAGAGTAAAGAGTTGCTCGTTTACATGGATGATATTGTTATTTATGCATCTTCTTTAGAAGAACATGAGTGGAAATTTAATACTCTAACAGAAAGATTACGTAAGGCTAATTTAAAATTACAGCCGGACAAATGTGAATTTTTGAAAACGGAGGTAACATATTTAAGACACGTAATTAGCAAAAATGGAGTCAAACTCGATCTCAAAAAACTGGAAGCCATAAAAAACTTTCCAAGACCAAAAATATGAAAGAATATTAAACAATTCCTCGGCTTAGTAGGATATTACAAGCGATTCATCGACTGAACTTCTCGAAACTCGCTAAACCATTAACAAATTTATTAAAAAATGACGTAAGATTTGATTAGACAACTGACCAGGAAGAATCTTTTGAAATACTGAAGCAAAAACTATGCGAAGAACCTGTATTGCAATATCCCAACTATTCCAAACCTTTTATATTAACTACCGACGCTTCAGGCATAGCCGTAGGCGGGATTTTAGGAGAAATCACAAAGAGAAATAAACAAAGATCGTCCAGTCGCATACGCATCGCGGATATTAACCAATAACGAGTTAAAATACGACATTTATGAAAAAGAAGCATTAGCCATAGTATATTGCGTCAAATACTTCCGACCATATTTATATGGACGAAAATTCACCTTGGTTACCGATCATAAACCATTAATGTGGTTCAAAAAGCACAAGACGCAAATATGCGCATATTCCGATGGAGATTAAAACTAGCAGAATATAAATACGATGCAGGAAAAACCAACGTGAACGCTGATGCATTATCCAGAAACCTCGTAGATTTCGAAGAAATCGAATGTAAAATAATTAATAAAGATCTATTAAATCCTAATGATGCAGCAAGAATCACCGAGATGTTAGAAGAATCTGACGAGGAAGAAGACGAGAATTTCGAATTATATCTTTCTGACGATGACAAAATCGAGGACGCATTACTTGACGATGATTCATTCGGGGACAATGTAGACTCAACACCATTTACTCAGGAAGAAATAGATGAATCACCAACACAGGTAACAGAGATTGCATTAATTCATGACTTACCTAAAATCAATAAAATACAAACACAAAGTCAAACAGTAAAAGAAAAAAACAAGCAAACAGAGATGATCAAAACCTCTAAGGAAAGCGTCGACGATCCATTAAACAAGGACGACCAAAACGAAGAGATGAAGAAGATGAAAGTGATAAGCGAAAAAAATATAAATCTACCGTAATTGACAATCAGTTATTAAAAACCAACATTATCGAATCTCGTGAATTATTGTTTTTACGAAAAGACAACGTCGCATATTTGACACTGCAGGGGGACCTTTAGATTCTGGCTCACAAAAACTCTTCGAACGAAAGGAGCTATCTAAGCTTAACGATCTATCCTTAAATAAAGCCCCAAGCCATAAAATATAAGAATTATTACCATTGTCGTGCCTATTAGTGAAGGGCAAAGAGAAGGCTCTACAATGATACTAAACCAAAACGAAAGCCTTAAAAAAATAAGCCTTCGTAAAATAATTGACGAGCTATAATTAGAAACAATTAGCATTGCAAAGACAGACTTTGTAAATAACATACCTTGGAGCGATATTAAAACGTAAATACAATTAATCTTATTTGATTCGCCTACTAAATTGATCATTTGTAATGGTCTAATAAAATATCCTCCCAAGGACCTTCGTCCCATTATAATCGGAGAAATGCATTGTTCTCCAATCGGAGGATATCGCGGAGTCACTAAAACTTATTATCGAATAAAACAATTATTATTGGGAAAATTTAAAACCCGACGTTCGACGATACATTCAGCAATGTCTACAATGCTAATTGAAAAAATTAGTTAGAATAAAAACTAAGCAATCTATGATGATTACCGATACTCCTGGATCTGCCTTTGACAAGGTAGCAATGGATATCGTGGGGCCTCTGCCCAAAACCGAATCAGGAAATATCACGAATATATACTAACATTACAAGATCAACTAACCAAATTCAGCATGGGAATTCCCCTGCCGAATCAAACTTCTGAAACGATAGCAGAAGCTTTCGTTAATAAATTTATTTGTATATTTGGAGCACCCAAAGCAATATTAACCGATCAATGAAGGAATTTCGTTAGCGATTTGAGAAAAATTGCAAAATTTTTCAGAATCTGTAAATTCCGTACAACTGCTTTCCATCCTCAATCTAATGGATCGCTAGAGAAATCGCATCACGCATTAGGAGAATATCTTAAACAATATGCAAGTGAGTAAAACATTAGGATCGATGGGTCGGTTTAGCAATGTTCAATTATAACATCAGCGTGCATGAAGCGACAAAACATACTCAGTACGAATTAGTATTTGACAAAATTGCAAGAATACCTTCAGATAAATTTTTAGCAGAAGACAAATTGATCAGCTATAACGACTATTTAATAAATTGTTTAATAAATTGTTAATAAATTGTTTAATAATTTGTCACTCCACTCCATAAAATTCAAGGAAATGCATGCGAAAACATCATTGATGCAAAACACAAATCTAAAAAACGTTACGACAAAAAAATTAATCCTCAAATCTTTAAGTCTGGAGATTATATATTCTTATTAAAAAGACCGAAACCTGATAAATTCGGAGATCAATACACCGGACCTCACGAAGTTTTAGAAATATTAAAAACAACATCAAAATTAGAATAAAGAAAAATCGAATCGTACATCCTAACCGCTTACAAATTTCTCACATTAAACCAGCCTCGAATAATTAAGGAAATAAAAAAATATATAACTATTTTCAGATGGATTTCCGAAATCGTTGGATAATTACAATAACAATTTTAACAACCTGGTTACACAAAATTAATGGGATATATAATTAATAGGGTACGATTGTGGTTCACCGTCAGCAAATTTAACAACACTATCTCTATTAAATATTGAAGAATGCGATATTCCATCGCAAAACGTAAATTCAAGCAGAACATACATACAACTCCTTCAAATAAACGAATTCGAAGCAATAAAAGTCATTCAATGCAAGGTCGAAATTGACAGAATAATTAGAAAATGCAGAATGTTCCCTTACATTATGGATGTTTTTAATGGCAGATATTCCTACATAGAGGAAACGACACGCGAAATATGTCAACATATGTACGCCTACGGAACTTACCAGTTATGCGATACTTATATTACCGGATTAAGAGCTTAACTCGCCCAGTACTTCTATCAGGTCACGTGGATACTGACAGTGCATGTAAAGGAGGTGTATATTCGGATCCGTATGGCACGTGATCAGACGTGATCGTGCTTTCTACTTTAAAAATCTCTCTACAAGATTATATAGGTGTACGAATACTAATCGGGTGTAATTTAGATCCATTTAGACCAGGAGTGGCTTGCGAACCTCTCATTGCACAGACATAGAGGGAGATAATATCCCCTTTTGGGATCCAGTACCCGCTGACACTTATAAATTCAATAACTACGGAATATTATGCGAATATTACAGTGGATATGCAGATAAAATAATAGATAATGCGAATGAATAACTCAGTAGTCTACTTATTAACCACCTAGAGATATCCTTTTTGTTTTAATTAGCAAAGAAAATTATGTAACATGCGGCTACATACTTACCCGAACATCCTAAATTAATAATTTTTGAAACGTCACTCGGCGTAGCAATCTTTAAAAAGCAAACACATGTTTCAAATCTCGATATCTTCACTTACACGAATTCAAAATTTGTATACGTAAACACATCCGCACACAAATAAATCAACTACATAGAAATATTCTTTTACAACAATGTGAATTTAGAGCAAAAAATGTTACAAAACGCCTTGGCCATAGCCACTCAATCATCGATATTTTCGCCTACCATTTAATGAAAAGGTCAGGATATATGGCTTTATTAGCCGAAATTATTTATATTGTAAAATGCGTACCTGTCGAAGTGAAACTTACCCGAACAGACGATTGTTACAAACAATTACCTGTAATCAGAGGAAACGATACCTATTATTTAACGCCTCAAGCCCACGTTCTTTTACGACAGGAAACGCAAATAGCGTGTAATTCATTTGCATCCACCATGTATATCCTAGGAGATTCGTGGTACAGACTTATGCCAGTAGAAACATTACCGCCAGCAATTATGAGATTTACGACTAAACCCACGTGGAAATACATCAGCCCAGGATCGCTCGCCACGAGCGGAATATACACCGAGAATGATCTCGAAGATCTTCGAGATCACATAATGTTTCCTGCCGAGCGATCGGCAGTACGGTTGAAAGAGAAATGATGAGACATCCAACCACATTAAATGGAGGATCTTTCTCAAATTTATTAGACGAATTTATTAGACGATCCATAACAAAAATAGTAATATCGACATGGAAAAAATTCTGGAACAGATTCTTAATCTTCGGCAATATCAGCGCCGAAGTAATCGGAATATACCTCACTGGAAGGATCATCAAATTAATAATAAATAATAGACAGGTGGTGCATGGTTATGCCTTGCACACCGTATACGGATGGTCTCTACACTTACTAGGCGCCATCTGGGATTCCATCATTCATCTTTTATTACATCTGGGTACAAAAAAATTTCAAAAGACCGAACAGGCCAGTGCACCAGAGCCTGACCTGCATAATAAAATCCTCGAAAATCAAGCCACTACAACACAGGAATTAAATCACAGGAATTAATTATCATTATCATCATTAATTTATCCCTTACTTCCACCCGAAGGAAAATCAATCTTTTCATTTGAATTAAAGGAATAAAAAAAAATGCAACTCCTTCTTGCTATCTTCAAACTTTTCTTGTTATTAATTATCCAATTATCTAGACATTGCAATTTTGTAGAAGTGAAGAAAGAAAAGAAGAAATGTAATCGAGAAGTATTAATACAAACCAGTTTACTCGAAGCTCGCTGGAATGCAAGATTTTGCGGAATCCCCGCCATTATTTTGGATTCGGTTGAAAACCGGAGAACCGGCCCTGCAAGATTTACGAGAAAAACTGAACTTCCGAATGCGACGGAAAATTGATTTTTTGGCTTCACTTGATTAAAGAAGACGAGCCCGTCGCTGTGGAGGACCATGGGGTATGGCAGCGGGGCCTTGTCACGTGGACCAAAAAAAGTGGGTGGCGCGAATCGCCCTCCGAGACGAGGGGCGCCTCATCTGGCATCCATTCCGGGATATTTACTACCTAGAGGACAGATTCAGGACGCTGCCTTGGCAGGCGCTGATTGCGGTCTGGCATATACCGGGCCTGTCAAGCCGGCAAAGAAATGGCAAAAACCAGGGCCTTAAGCCGAATTTTGGCGGAGGGCCAGACTGGATGGATCAACATCATCCACCCTAGGAGCCGGAACTGCACTCGTTAAAGTAGAATTAAGACGCGAAAACGGACTCGGAGCGATAAATCTGCGAGACGCCCTCGTGCGACTGGGTCATGCGCGCGTCAAAGGAAAAGATTTTATATCTACCATATTTTTTTATGTTTTATTTTTCTCTTTTTTTTATATAATAAATTCCAGTCTTAAGTTTAACCATTGACAATTCTAATTAATTCCCCTTATTTTGATACAAAAAGAGAACTTCTTTTTAAATATGGCAATGAGGAAAAGAAAGTAAAACGTCAATCTATTCCCTACCATACTGATACTACCTGAGTGCCTGTTCCGGTACAGAATCGCTTTGACACTTTCATTCAACTGCAGGCACCCTAATCAGCAATGATATATAAAAAATTTTCACAAATATCAGAGTGTTATAACTCTTCAAACCCTTGTCCGTCCGCTCAAATAGCTGTAAATATGATCGTCGCCCAATCTAATAAAAAAAGGGAAAGACGGGTCGCAAGGGCTGAGGCGAGGCAGGAGACAATTTAACGCGTCATAACGCGTGGCATTTAATGGCTATAATAAGGCCCACGTATTAAAATAAAAAGAAAGGGAGAAAAAGATTTTCTGACAGTAAAGACTGTCAAAGGGTGCGAAAAAATAGAGATCTAAACCCTAGATCGAGCAATACGTAACCGATGGTATTCACGTGGTATATTGTATTAATTATTTTATTTCACTCTTCCATATTTTATTACGCCAACAATTGATTTTCTTCCCCTCAATGCTCCGCAATTAAAAATCACAAACCTATTCACTAAAATTCTCTCAAATCATTTTCCTTTTCTTACATAAACAACTAAGTTATAAAAAAAAGAACGAAGAAAGATGACTCTTCTCCCTTCCTTCTTCTCAGATAATTTCGACCGCATGGCAGAAAAAGAGGCCCAAATGTTAAATCTAATGATAATATGAAACCAATTGTGTGATCGAAAGGAAGGAATTACTTACTTTCATAAGAATATCTCATAGCAAATGTTGTGCATCAACATTTGTCTAAGGGGGGGGGGGTGCGTCCTGCATACTCCACAATTCCTCTCTTTCGAACAATCGCGAAGGACTTCGAAATATCTCGAAATATTCGTTTCTCGGTGAAAGTTATATTGCCCATTAAACGTTTTTCTCTTCCTTGAACAAATAGTCTCGGCGCCAACAGGACGGGAAAACCCGATAAAAGAAATTTTCCTAACGGGCCCATAAAACGAGATGATAAACGGTTGAAATTCCATCACGTAACGGAAATTGTAAATCTTTTTTTTATATATTTTTATTTCCCCCTTCCCAAAAGTCGGGGGCGGGAATTTAACTTAACCAATCGGGAAAAGCCGAGAAGTATTTTTCAAAATATGTACCACTTTAATTGATAAGTTAAATTTATAATAATATGGCTGTTAAGGCCAAAAATCCAAAAATTCAATTACATATAAGGGACTCGCCCTAGAACCTCTCCCGTATCTCCAAAATCCTACATAAGCCGTAACTCCGACTGCGGCTCGCTCTCAATCACTCTGTCTCTGTACAATCTCTATCTCTGTGCACTGTTACCTTTCGGTCTATTGCAATGCATTCTGTGCTCTCCAACCTCTGCAACTGCAAGGTTTCTGCCATTCAAGATCCTCACCGCGGAACCTTCCTAGTGAACAAGTTTTGGACATGTTTTGTTAATCCGAGTGTTCCGGCGGACCAGGATCTCCAGCATCAGAGCTGTCACCATATCCAAGTAAGTGGAACTATTTATTTCCTTCCGGTTTTCTTCCGCGCATATATTCGCAACCAAAATTATATTTTAACACCGTAACTTATATTCACTTAATAGTGAACAACGGAAGAATTAATCGAAAGACGGCAACGACGGAAAGCTAGGTTCCAAGCGCGAAGCCGCGGTCAGACCTATCGGGAATTCCTCCAATCCATCAACCGCATCGGAGTTTTACCAACGGAGAACAGATCTCACACACCATCGCCACGAGTCCCAACGCCTCGCACTCCATCCTTCGTTTTCTGCCGAACTTCCCCTTTACCCTCGCGAGTCTCAACGCCTCGCGCTCCATCACTGTCTCCTCTCCCTCAATTTCGCGGGCCTTGACGCCTCGCGTTCCGTCACCACCTCGCCCACAAACTCCCCCTTCACGTCGAGCGTGGAATTCGTTGGCAAGGTTCCACCGGTACCGCCGGTACTCTGAGGAGGAACTTACGTTCCGCGACATCCTCGCGCCCCTAGTTCGCCGCCTAGTTCCCTATCTCCACCGAGACTCTTCCCCGGAGGACAATAGTCCCCGAATCCATGAACCTGACCACATTCCGGGATCATATAACGCGCAACCGTCCTGATAACACCGTTGCCACATATATTCCCGGAGTTCCTTATCCCTATTTAGTCCCCGTCCGATATTTCTATAGAATGTTCCCGCCCACAACTATGAGAATCCGCGAACTCTACTAATAATCCTCCCGAATCTTCCTTTCGTCTCCAACACACACACACACACACACACACACACACACACACACACACACACACACACACACACACACACACACACACACACACTTCAAACACACTATGTAAAAAAAAATCACGGCAGTATTAAATGTTAATTATAAATTATTATAATCATCTTTATCCGAATGTAATTTTTATTTGATTACGATATACTTGTTTACCCGAATGTAACTTTTATTTGATTACGATATACTTGTTTACCCGAATGTAACTTTTATTTGTATATAAGATAAGGCTCCCAATAAAAGAATATAAGAATGGGGTATAATGCAATGAGAGCACAGCGCAGTATTAAGAACGCGTAAAATTTAATAGTAATCAATGTAACATAATCAAAATAACATAAAGCGAACGTTTCGGCTGATCTTTCAGCCTTCTTCAGCGCAAGAGATAAAAAATACAAATAAATCTACTTAGACGGTGAACGAATCGCAAATGCGTTCGGATACAATGCGTGCGGATATGGGAAACATTACTGTAGCTTTGGACAAAGATGTGTTTGACTTCAGAAAAATTGAAGAACTTCTAAATGATAATAACATTTATTCTATCGTTAAAAAAGATCCAACAAAAAAGCTCACTTCTTGCCTGCGAGATTTATTAAAGAGGTGGAAGGATTCCGAGTTCATTTCAGCCTCTACCTACAGACATTTATTGTGTAGTGATGGGATTTTACCGAGAGCTTACGAACTTCCTAAGATTAATAAACCTAACTGTCTTTTCCGACTCATTGTTTCTTCCCTTAACAGCCCTTTGTATAATTTAGCCACTTTCATTCATTGCATCATGCTCAAAGGCTTTCCTGTTGCACATAGCCACATCAATAATAGTTTCGAATTGGTCAAAAGACTTTCTGACGTACACATCGACAATGACTCCTGTTTGGTTTCCTTAGATGTTATTTCGCTGTTTACCAATGTGCCAATTGCATTGGCCATTGAAAGTGTCTCTGCTAGATGGGATTACATTGCTGATAATTGTTCCATTTCCAAATTCGAATTTATCATGGCAGTCAGATTCATATTAAACTCTTCATCTCTATTTCACCTTCAATGGAGTGTTTTACCAACATTTGTCATGAAATCCTCCCTCTCATTGCAGACATAGTACTGCAAGACTTGGAAATTAGAACTCTCAAATCCTTGCCTTTCACCCCTCCATTTTTCGTTAGGTATGTGGATGACATTGCTTTGGCAGCCCCCTCTGATCTTCTCAATCATACTCTGAACATGTTTAATTTCTTCCACCCTCGTTTACAATTTACAATGGAAATCGGTATGAGACATAAGCTCAATTTCTTAGATGTTACCATAATCTTAACCGATAATCAGTTGACTTTCGACTACCATAAACCAATGTTCTCGGGGATATTTACATTTCTTCTCTAACCACCCTCTATGCCAAAAAAGAGGCACAGCCATTGGCTTAATTGATGGAGTTATTTTATTATCATACCTTTCTACCGGAAAAACTTAAATTTTGTGGTTGAGATTTTACAATGGCTATCCACTAGATTTTGTATTTCAGGTTCTACATGAACGCCTTAAGTTTTCCATAAGATCAATTCCAATTCTGACAACACTGAGCATTTTGAAGAACTGGAGAGAGTTTCGTTCTTTACCATACCGTACGCTCCTGCAATTTCGGAACAATTTAAGAACATTACTAAAGACTTAAATGTCAAACTAGCATATCGCAATCTCAATAAATTGAATAATTTTATTAAAGTTCACAAAGATTCTCATGCTTCATCTACTCACATTAATGTTGTCTATAAAATCAATTGCCATAATTGTGACGCGTCATATATAAGACAGACTAAAAGACAATTACATATTAGGATCTCTGAATACAAGAACCATATTCGAAGGAATACGAATCACTCCGTGATCACTGATCACAGGCTAGCATACAATCACGATTTCAATTGGGAGAATGTTGAGATTTTAGACAGAGAGCCACATTTACACAAACGACTAATTTCTGAAGTTTTATACATTAAAAGACAAAAGAACAGTCAATCATCAATTTGCAGACTGATACTGAGTGCCTCCCGGAAGTATATGTGACTGCAATAGAAAAGCTCTCCAAAATTTAATTCAACGTTATTTTATTTTTATTTTTATTTCCATACGGTTTGTGTTTTACATATGTTTCACACTCTTTACATATGTTTCACACTCTTTACTTTTTTAATTTATTACTTCTTTACTTTTCTATTGTGGACACATGTATTTTATCTGCAACGACTTTATTTTGATCTAATTTTAGTGCAACAATGCACTCATAACCAAATTTTGTTCTCGGTTGCTTTCATTTTTATCATTTTTATTATGTATATTAATTTATTTCCATAAGTATATTATTATTACTTTTCCGTCGCATGTCCGCTACATACACTCGTGTCTTTTCTTATATGTATATTATTATCTTTCGACCGTTTTTGTCAGTCTTTCCGAAATTGTTTGCGTTCGAATCTTGCTATCTCGATTGACAACAGTTACTCGTGTCACGGCATTGCCTCGTTTATTTGTTAGTGATCGCCTAAGTCCCGTTGCGCCCGAGTGTGAATTTTCTATTCGCGTCGTCGGCTCTAAATTTATGTGTAAGTTATTTTTAAAAAATTTTTTATATATCTGCGCATTCCCTCACATCATCTCGTATATGAATCATGCCGGTCATTTACAGGCAGTAATACAAATGCATCATAACATCACGCTCTGTACAATCTGGGATTTCTCAACTTTCGACCGTGTAATCAAGCAGTTGGTCATCTTAACAACTACTGTAACTGTTCTTGAAGATGCACTGTATTTTGAGAGACGACCGACGTTTTGAATTTCAATGTTTGCTGCTACATTGATTATGAATTTGCGATTCGTTCACCGTCTAAGTAGATTTATTTGTATTTTTTATCTCTTGTGCTAAAGAAGGCTGAAAGATCAGCTGAAACATCCGCTTTATGTTATTTTGATTATGTTACATTGATTACTATTAAATTTTATGTGCTCTTAGTACTGCACTGTGCTCTCATTATATCCCATTCTTATGTAACTTTTATTTGATTACGATATACTTGTTTACCCGAATGTAATTTTTATTTGATTATGATATATTTGTTTATTATGTTACATTAAATTTAATGTTAAAATTAAAATTTGTATATTTTATTTAGAATAAAACCTCAACCATTCCCCCGCTCCAAGGATTGCGCGAGGTCCCGGGTTAAAGAGATTCGGTTCTCTGACCCAAAAACGGATCACCGACCACTTTAGTGCAGGCACGAGTTATAGCGACGTTGACTCGTTACCCTGTGCTCAAAAGGCGCGGTTGATTCATAAGTCGTTGTCTCAGCAACGATCTGAGAGAACAAAGCCAGTTTCGTGCGTCCACTCTCACTCTTTCTCTTAAACAAATTGACCTTTCCTTTCCTCCGGAGCTCGGACGGACAAACAAATAAAAACGGAGAAAGAAGATCTATCGAAATTCATGAAAAAAAGAAAGTTCCTACCGTACAATCCTCATAAGAAGATAAAAATATAACGATACGAGCTAGGAAACAATTCAAACATCATTCTTCTCTGCGAAAGATGAATTCGCTCGAAATCTTACGAGCGTTGCATCATCTCAGTGTCGGACATGCGGGTATATATCCTGCCGACAGAATCCCAAGGGTGAAGTCATCGTCGCGAACATCGATAATTACGATCGTCCTGACAACATTGGATTGCTTTCTACATAAACAAGCATGGAGAAGGCACGTATTTCGATAGCTACCGCCCTTGGATTCCAGATTCAATCTACAACTCCGACGAAACTCTACTACTCATAAATGGAACATCATGCGATTACAGGACATTTTCTCAGACTTACGGATAATATTGCTGCGTATTTCTTTATTATTTTTCTCGCGGTTATAAGCTTAAACAGTTTCTCAAAATATTCAACGAAGATTACAAAGATAATGATAGGCTAATCGTACAATTATTTCGTAAAATCTTTCTTCATGGAAAAAGGAAATGCGAAAAATCTCGTGTAACGTCATATATAAACTTGTACTTTTAAGAATAATTAAATATTAAAGAAATACTATTATGAATTGGTATAATATGTATAATGATATAACATGATATAAACTTAATTTTTTTGAAACATAAATTCTTTATCCATTTACTTCCTTTTCCCACCGATCTAACAAGGAGATGACGCGAACTGGGGAACACCGATTTTAAAAAGACTTATATATGTTAAAGTACTCTACTAGAAGAGTACTTAAGTAAATGGATAGAACGCCATATTCAGTTGTTTTTGAGAAAAAACCAGTTTAAAGTTTATAGCGTTCCTTATATACCGGCCGCGCTTATTGTCGCCGAGATCGGATAACTCGGGCACTCGGCCCTGTACTACCAATCTGTCAACCCGGGTTCGACTCCTGCCTATTATATTTTTTTTAATCTAAAAAATATTTATTTATTATATTATTATGTTAAATAACGTATTATATTATTATATAAAATAAAATTAATTTAATTAACAATTGTTTATACTTAAAATTTTCACTTTTAACTTTAATTAATAATTTAAATTAGTTATTATTATTTATTAATTATTATTTAATACAAGAAATATTTTATTTATTGTAATTTAATTTGGTCCGTAATTTTTTACCCAACATTAAGTTACTCACTGCTCCGACTCTAATATTTGTATATTTGTATATCTGATGTCCTTAGATTTTTGACCTCCCTACCACACTACTTTTCTACCTTAACGTATATTTCTACACAAAGAAATTCAAAATCTCTTCTGATCCTGATCTTGAACAAAGGCAGTGAGCGATTATTTCAACGTGAGCTAGTGACGGGATCAGTTCGTAGTTGATATTTGACTTGAGCGAAGATTTCAAAAAGTGATTTTTTGAAGTATTTTTGCGAAATTTATTGTGATAAAAAAATGGAAAAAGATGCAAGACCTTCAACCAATAAAAAACTTTCGACAAGTGAAGAACTTTCAGATATTGAAGAAAGATCATTTTTCAACGAAAATTTCAAAGGAGAATTTATGAACGCCCTTCTTGTTGCCAAATCTATTTAAAAGAACGAAATTTGTTAACAAATAAGCCTCCTGAAAAAATCAGCTCCGTTTCTTTGGTCATGGCAGAAGAAATAAATAAAGCAACAATAAATGTATTAAATGAGTGCATTGTTATTGCGGACGAAAAATTGTTTTTGTTCAATGAAAGCGATGACGAAAAAAATTTTGAGGAGGTATGTATAATTATTTCTTTTATTGCAATAATTTTTATTCAATTTCTTGATAATTGTAAAAAATTGTAAAAATACTTTTTCTAGTGTACTAATGATCCAAAACTCGATGCTGATTATATTTCAGAAGATTATGAAAAACCTTTTGAAAAAAGAAAACCTTCTGAAAAAAGAATTGTATAAACAATTTTTAGAAAATATCCTTGTATCATATGTAAAAAAAAATAAATTTATGTTAATTATTGATTCGTGAGAGGGACAAACAGATTACAGTTTGCATGATGAAATTTTTGAAAATGATTCCGGGGAAGCAAAATGCATAAAATGCAACTTGCACTTTAAAAATTATTCCTCCCAAATGTACCCCGCTTTGTTAGCCCTGCGATGTTTACTGTTATCGCCAGGTAAAAATTTTTATTAAAAAATTATAAAATAATCTTACTCTGTTTCAAAATCAACGAGAAATATCATCACGCGAAGATGCTATAAAAATACACTCTTTAATACATAATCAATTAAGCGCTTCCGTATTTATTCCGATGCTTAAATATGCGTGGTTTGCTGCTAAATTATAACAGAGGAAAGGCTGATTTTTTAAAATGTAAATGCTGCTTGTTTTTCAGTTAATTTTTTAAAAAAACGTTGTGCGTGTCGAGAGGTAACGTTCATAAAATGTGCATGGTGTGGAATAAATCTATGTTTCACTTGTTATTATGATAAATATCACCCAAACAATTGTAATCAAACTGCAAGTATTAATAGTGATGAAGATGAATAAAAATTTTGGCACAACATCTTTCAAATTTATTTTTAAATTCCTTATTAAATTAACCATTTGAAAGTTTAAAAATTAAAAATACTATATTTAACTATGTTAAAAGTGGCATTTTATTAGTTTTATATCGGACAGAACGTGTAAAATAATAAGATTGTTAATTGAATAAAAATTAGGTTCAAGTAAATTATTAATTGAAGTTAAAAGTGAAAATTTTAAGTATAAACAATTGTTAATTAAATTAATTTTATTTTATATAATAATATAATATGTATTTAACATAATAATATAATAAATAAATATTTTCTAGATTAAAAAAAAAGTATAATAGGCAGGAATCCGGGTCGATTGGTAATATAGATCCGAGTGTTCGAGCTACCTGATCTCGACGACAATGAGCTCAACGCGGTATATAAGGAACGCTATAAACTTTAAACTGGTTTTTCTCAGAAACAACTGAATATGGCATTCTATCTATTTATTTAAGTACTCTTCTAGTAGAATACTTTAACATATATAAGTCTTTTTAAAATCGGTGTTCCCCAGTTCGCGTCATCCCCTTGTAAAACCAATCTTAGCCACATAACTCCAAGCTAGAAATATCTAATCATTTTTCAGATATTTTTCGTTTGTTTGTCATAGAATTAAGGAAAATAACCTCGCTAGTGTATAACTCTAAATGTTAGAAAAATCTAGAGTTTTACTTCTAAAAAATTTTTTCAATCATGTGTTTGTCATAGGATAAAAGCCTCGTATAACTCCAAATTCGTCGTCCTCAGAAACTTCTAGTGCGAACCTGTCCGTTCCTGTCCGTTTTCCTCCCCCCAAATACCCATACGACTCGATAAATAACTCTAACAGTTATTACACTCCGAAAACGTCTCATCTTCAAAACGTTTATACATTTTTTCTATACAAAAATGTCAAACAACTCGAGAAATTTATTTAAATTTGTTAGTTATAAGGCGCCGAGAAACCTTCTGTCCTAAGAAAACGCGATTCATCATATCCTATATACATGTAATAAAAACCCACAAAAAATCAATTTTCTTCTCCTCGTTCTATCCCCCGTGTCATAAAAATCGCATTCCGTTCTCGTCAAGTATATTCTCTTCACACACCTGCCATCTTTCTTTTTCGCACACGCCATTTTGTTTTCGGACCCCGAACGGTCCAACATTTTCTCCCTCTTTCCCTTCTTTTTCGTCTGGCATTTCGACAATCAATCACAAATGGGGCACTATGGGCAGAGCCAATCACGCGCCAGGCAGCTTTGGCTTCAGCCAATCAGAACGCCCCCACTAATTACATAATTATGACCTGCCACGTCCACCGATCAATCAGAATGCTCCATTTCCACGTGACTGACAGTTTTTTGACAGCGGAAGGTGTCAGTGGAAAAGTGGTGGGGGTTTGTTTTGATGGGTCATAGCTACCCACATACTACTCTACTACTACTATGAGATGACAGTTTTACAATACATAGGCTAGTCTTATAATTAGATTTTATATAGGCTTATTATCTTTATTTTTGCTCTTTTAATACATTATTACTTCGTCGTAAGCTTTTAGCGTTACAACGGGGGGTTTTTTATTACGGGACGTTACAACGGGGGATTTTTCCTTTTCTTTACAATTACAAGTATTATAGCGATAGGGATTACTATTTATACAATTAGTCCGCTGAAGCTAATCGGATATAAAATGACTGTTTCTGAATGTGTACATATTCATCTAATTATTTGTTTATCTCGTCTTCTAGTATACTTAGTTTAGCGAGATCTAGTGGATTCTTTATTGTGGGTTGTAATTTGAGATTGTAATTTCTTAATTTTTGAAATATCTCAATTAGTCTTTTGTTATGTTCCTTTAAATGTGATCCATATATTACAATATCATCAGATAGACTTTAAGGCCTTATAATCCGGTTAGCATGGCATTCATAAATCTCTGAAATATCGCAAGCGCATTTTTTAATCCAAAAGGCATCCTATTAAACTCGTAATATCCATAGAATATGAAGAAAGCTGTTTTTTGCTTGTGTTCTTCATGTAAATGGGAATTTGATGGTATTCTGATACTAAATCTTATGTTGTAAAGTATTTTGCGCTTCTTAGTTGGTCTAGTATGTCTGTAATATTTGTAAGCGGAAAAGAATCGCCAATTGTTTAGTTTTCAAAAATCTACAACTATTTGTAATTTTTGTTCTTCAGAAGCGTCTAATTTTGTCGGTACTCGATAGTAAGGGAGCATTCCATTGGCTCATGCGGGGACAGATTATTTCATCATCCAACATTTTCGCTATCTGTTTGTTTACTTCTGCCTTGTGCTTCTCCGGCAATTTATACTGTCCGACATTTACTGGCGCGCTATCTATCCGTATATTAATTTCATCAGGCTACGATGTTAGTGTG
Source organism: Pogonomyrmex barbatus (assembly GCF_055798465.1). Classification (NCBI taxonomy): domain Eukaryota; kingdom Metazoa; phylum Arthropoda; class Insecta; order Hymenoptera; family Formicidae; genus Pogonomyrmex; species Pogonomyrmex barbatus. The sequence goes on from NW_028297149.1 coordinate 297,595, forward strand.
AGATAAGCGGTCGTTTTCTAAATGAAAGATGTCACAAAAACCTTCGCAAATCTGTAATGCTTTTCTTTCCTTATCATTTAAATGTTCTGTTCGCAATTGTTTGCACAATTCTTGTTTCAAATTTCTTTTTACGTGTCTGAATGGATTTCGACGCTCGCGTGGTCACTTGACATTTCCAAGGTATGCATATGTGCGGCGTTTCTTGTCTTTTTCCACCGTGACGAGAAACATTGTTATCTTCACAGATTCTTCCGTGATGTTTATTGCGCTTATTGGACACACATTTCTTTCTGGTGTAATCAAACAATTTCCGATGAAAACTCCAGGTTTAGTTTCGACTACTTTTACTACTCCGATGATATTTCGAACGGTTACTGCCTGAATTATTGTTTTGCTACAAGGAATTAGTACAGTGTTCTTATACGGGTAAAGTTTAAAAATTATGTTGCCAATGTGAACTTATTTTTTACTATGGTCGCATTTTGCTCGCTGTTTATTTAAAAAGTTGATCCCAATATTCGTCGTAATTTATGAAGAAATCATCTCTTATCACATACATGATATGCCATATTTCTCGCTTTATCATTGCGCTTATCCCGAGTGTGTGTATCTTATGACCTGTTACTCCAGTTAGAGTTAATCGGTCCTCACGCATTAGCGTGTCTCCTTTCAAATTTTCTACTTTTATCAATGTTAGAATGGCGCCTGTATCTAGGAGGAAACTCATTTTTTCTTTTTTCGTCTCTCGAATTGGCAAGGTAATTAAATCTATCGTGGCGTTCGCGCGTGACGTATTCACTTATGTCACTTGATGCTCGCGTACGGCTCGCGTTATCTTTGTTCTCGATCTCTCTTCTTCTTCGTCGTCGTCGCTGCTGGTGAACGACAATTCATCGCTCTCTTTTTGTTTATTCTTTTTCATTATTACGGCAGTATTTATTTGTTACTTTTCACCGTTATCTGGAAAAGGGCAACAAATCCGTTGCCCTTTCCGTTGGGTCCTTGGCTGTTCCTTTTTCGGGCGTCCGTTCAGGGACCAACACACGTCGCGCTTATGACCTGCGTTTTTGCAATGCGTGCAATATTTCTCGATATTGTTTATATTCACTGGTCGTTCGGTTCTCGGTAGTGAATATCTGTTTACATGTTGACTCGATCGACAATCGCGTGCCTGATGATCTACTCTACCGTATTTGTGGCACTCTAATTTTAAATTACGGTTTCTATTTTGTTCCTGATTGCTTCTTGCTCTCTCGTTATGGTAAAATTCCAGGTTGATCACCTTTTAATTTTTCTTCGGCTATAGCGCTTAGGATTGCGGCGGTTAAATTTGTATAATTCCTGAAACGCACTATCATTTGTATTTCTTCGCGTAATCCTAATTGAGAATTTTCTAACGCTAATTCTTGAATTCTAGATATCTAGGATTGCTTTTCGTTGCTCGGCGGTGTTCACGGTGTCTTCTATCATGAATTGATAAAACCCCATTGCTAGTTTGTCTACGCGGAGTCCGTATTCTCGTGCGCTTTCTCCGGATTTTTTGCGAATTATGTTAAATTTTCGTTAGATATGCGTGGTATTACGCTCTGCCAGATAACACGTCTCCATTTCTTGTTTTAATTGTGCGAACGTGCGTATATCTCTCATTTGAAAATCATGCATAGCTTTGCCTATCAATTTCGCTTTTACTAATGATTTTTCGTCAGCAAAGTTTATCTCACTCATCGCGTAAGTACTCGCGTATAAAGATTTTTGGATTTGATTTCGCGACGATCTATCCACCTCTGCGATTATATCGTGGGCTTCTTTTAATTTCATATATGTATTCACGGGGTTTTGCGAATTTCGGACGTCGTCCATCGTATGATGCCATTTCTATCGATTCGTCATTTTTCGCGTTAGCATTTCGATCATAATTTGTTATTTCTAATTGGCTTATGCGGCTTTGTAACGCTTGCATGTTTTCTAATAATTCGGTCAATGTTATGTCTTGCATGTCGCACGAAGCTTCTGCTGGATTGGTTTTCCAGTGCGACTGATTCAAAGTGGTTCTCATTTGCTTTACTTCGTCTTGCAATTCTTTACTTGTGAAAGATATTTATTAAATTTGGAAAAATAAACGGAGACCGACTGGATTTGAACTCAGGATCCCTCGCTTACTACCAAGATACTTAGTCTGCACGACGGCTCCTCTATAGTTAACTGTTTATAATCCGATGTATATATTTGAATTTCTTCATGACCGCTTATGATCGTCTATTTCTTACACTTGTTATTAGTCGCTCTTCTGCGACCGGTCTTAACGATGTGCCTGATGGCTGATTTGCCATTTCTTCCTGATTTGCGTTTCGCGAAGCGGCATGGATCGGTTGGATCAAACACGCTACTGTCATGGGATGTTAGAGAAAATTCTCCGCGACTAAAGTTACTTATGTCAGATCTTGCGTTTGTCGGGTATAATAGATTGTCGTCGCGTCTCTCGTTACTCGGTAATATGTTATCTATATCGTTAAATGAAAAAACTCGATTGCTCGATTACAACGTTAAGATGTAACTCCGATTGGTTTTCTAAGCTATCGTCGGAGTAATAATCATTTAAATTACGACGTTTAAATTATCGCGTGGATCTCGTGTATTTTCTGCCTGCGCGGAGCTTGAGGAGCTCAGATAAAGTGCACGGCGGTCTGAATTACTATATAACCCATGACAATATACCACGACGTGTTTCTGACGACGGAAGTTCGATTGTTGTCCTCTTTCGACATCTATTTTCTCGCTCTTCCTAATATCTATTACGCTCGCTTTACTTTCCTATGACTTACATTACGGTCGCAACTCGCATGTTGTCGATATAGTGCTTGCTCGGTAATGTTCTGACGACGGAAGTTCGATTGTTGCGGTAGCTCGGCACCTTCTAGGTGTCGCTAATATGCTTGATGGCTGCTTTATCAGGTGTCCTTGTTGGATGGCGCGATTTGCCCTCAACTTTGTGTGTCCTTTTTTTCCAGAATACCAGGACGTCTCCCGAAGGGGTGTGATGATTGCTTCCTCCGGTTCTGGCACTACGGATCCCACCGCTACCTTTGTTGTGTCACTCCGGGCGCGACCAGAGAAAAGTAACGGAAGATGGGGAAGAGAGCCACTGATTTTACACTTATCTTACTGAATAAAAGAGTTTTATTGTATACTCTCGCATTAGTTATTTCGACCCCAACTTAGTCGTCGCACACTATTATGTTACATTTTTTTAACGTTTACGCGTCGGGAGTTAGGCGTCTGAGCGCCTATTGATTGTTCTTGCAGCTTTTTATCGGTCCGCTGTACGTCAGTGTTTCGACACGATGTTATCAAAGTCATCCTGCCGAATTGCATATCAGTTCGTTGCAATCGGCAAAGGCGCGCATTGTTCTAGTATTTAAACTTATTTTAATTTCTTATTTTATAAATCTCGGTTTAGTCAGAATCCTTTGAATTCTGACTGATCAGCGGTGTTACGGAAAGATCAATTTACGTAATCTAGGTTGCGATACTCGCAACAAATTAAAAATTGGCGCCAGATATCACATCTTTTGTACCAATTTAAAATTTATTACTAAAACGACTTTGGTAGATGGAAATTTTGTATAAAAATTCTTTTTATATAAATAAGAAAAGGAGCGCGTAAATTTGGCGTTACTACCTTTTACCTTTTTAAAAGATTATTTTGTTAGGATACCACTCATTTTTTTAGTAACTAATGATATCTATTATTTAGCACATTTGAAACTTTCTATATTAGATAGAACATATCAGTAATTATTTTTTAATAATTTTTTTGTAAAAAATATATATATTCATTTGTTGCATCTTTAGGTCACTTTTTCTTGTTAAGTTCGTACATTATCAATGTCTATCCATTTATTAGACGTTTCATCATATTTGTATAATCTCTATATTTATATATTTGTATAATGACCATCTTCAATAGATGATCCATGATGGAAAATGGATCATTATCTCATAAAATTCATTATCTCATAAAATTGTCTCCCTACTCATATTGGAGTTGTTGATACTGCACACAAATTAAATTGATCTATTTTTATTAATTTACTATTTTGTTCTGAAAAATAATTGTAAATGAATAATAAGTATTTTTCATATCATTGTTAATTCATTTTTAAATATTGTATCTTTCCCTGTACAATTTTTACATAGGTCATGAGAGTGATATCATTCCGAAAAAATAATGTTTAATTATATAGTTATATATTATAGTATTATAGTTATATATTATAGTATTATTATAGTATTATTTATTATTATATGTGAGACACGTTACATCTTCTTTTTTATTAATACAACTTCACGAAAGACATCTGTCAAAGACATAAAAAAATGAGCGCTGCAAGAGCTGTTGTACAGAGGCGTTCACTAGCGTCTCTTGCGACAGAAAAAGGAAAACCACGATGACCAAGACATTTCTTAAAATTTACCAATTTGAACTTTGCGATATCTCAGTTTGTAAAACACGAAAAGAAAAATGTAAGAACACTTTTCTGATATAATTTTATACTCAGCTATCGATTAAGCATAGTTAGAACTTAATCGATGCAAAGATCGAACTCAATCGTTGCTGAGATGTGAAAATGTAGACCGAATTCATTCCGTGGTTTCGCGTAAAGAGCCATCTCTCTCGGCGGGTATCTCGCCGCCGTTCTATGCGAACTTCATTGCCACTACATGAATTTGGTATCGAGACACCACTTGTATCTCTTGAAATGCAAAATTAAAGGTTAACAAAAATGCAAAATAATCTTTGATTAAAAAACATTTAATTAAAAACTTATTTAAAGAAAAGATTCCAGATTACTGCTTAAAGTGAATTATACATTTATATTGAATGTGGATATAATAGTAAATTAATGATAAAAAAATTAAAGATGAATAAAATTGTAAAATAAAAAAATGAAATAACAAAAGAATAGAAATTAGGAAAGTGGAAAGAAATTTAGAAAAATTTAAAAAAAGAAATAAATTTTAAGAAATAAACAAAATTTTATTTTTAAATAGAAATTTTTATATAAAAATCTTATTTATATTAATTTTATATAAAAATTTTATTTATATTAATTAATAATAAAAAGATGATAACATTTAAATAACAAAATAAAAATAGAATAAGGTTTATTAAAAATTAAATACATATATTATATTAAAAGCTTAGAGAAATTTAAAACAGTTTTAATTATTAAATAATAATGTAATTAACAAGTTGTGAATCTAAAATTAATAATAAAATAATTGCATTTAACATTTTAAATTAAAAGGAGTCGGGAAACACCGCACACGCGCGTTTATATGTATGCCTATAAGAGTACGTGTGTGCAACAACAAACGCATACACATAATTTAATTTAAATAGGAAAGTATAAACAGTTTAAATACAGAATTTTTTGTAATATTTAATATTGGCGTCAATTATATCTTCTTAAAAAAATAAAAATAAAACTCAAGATATCAACATATCTTTGCACCCAAGAATTTTTCTATTTTAATTTAAATATTATATTACAAAATTACATAATTTAATGTGTCTAGATGTGTGTTCAAATAATATATAATACTCTTTAATAATATGCACTATTTGTATAAAAGATTTGATATAAAAAAAGTAGCAAGTTAAGGTTATTATCTATCTATTTATAATAATGTTATAAATAAATATTATCAATACGTAAAATACAGTTATATATATTAACAAATTATATATTTATATTAACAATTTTGTTTTTATATTATCAATAATTGCTTATATTTTTCACTCATTATTATTGACATATATATCGATAGTGTATGCACTATCGATATATATATGTCAATAATAATGAGTGGTAACCAAAAAATGTTGAAGACGTTCGACTATCATATCGAGGGAAATAGAGTACAATAGTACTTCTATTCTCTTCTCGCAGCGCGTCGTGCGCGAGAGAATACAATAGTATTTCTATTCTTTTCTCACAACGCATCGAGCGTTTTATCGAGTCTTTGCTATCTTGCTCGTTCTTTCACTCTCTCATTCGCTTTCTCGCTATTCGCTGGCTGTTCCACTCTCTCATTCGCTCTTTCGCTGTTTCGCTCACTCTTCCACTCTCTCGCTTATATGTTCACTTCTCATATGTGTACACTGCGCGATAATGATTCGCGTGGTCCCGCCGGAGCTCTAATCTTATCGGCCTTATTTACTCAGGCAGAGTCGATAACATCAATAATGCTGAACGCGCGCGAGCTTCTGCGCATTAAAAAAAAAGAAAGATGAGACAAATAAAGAATTAATTATTATTTTTATTATTCTTTATTACTGATGTGTTCCTTCCGATGTGCATCTTTCGGGAGCGCGCGCGCGTGTTCAGCATTATCGATGTTATCGACCCTGCCTGAATAAATTAGATCGATAAGTTAGAGCTCCAGGAGGACCACGCGAATCATTGTCGCGCAGTGTATATCACTGCGAAAACTTGACTGCCTCGTAGTGGCGAAAATTGCAATTGTACATCATACGGCCGGCGACGATGATGATAAAAATATAATATTTTCCTCTTATGATTGGAGACTTAGTTCCATTTGATGATGAAATCTGGAATTTTCTAATTAATTTTATTGAAATCATTGATATTATACTTTGCTTTGAAATTGACGAAGTAAATATTCTTTTATTAAAAAACAAAATTAAAAAACATAATAGTGATTACATTAAACTAAAAAGGATTTAATGATACATTTAAGTTTCATAATTTAACTTATTTATCCAACAATTATTCGTCAATCTGGACCTTTAAGGAAATTTTGATGTTTTAAATACGAAGCAAAGCATCGACAATTTAAAATATACTCCCATTGTATCACTTCTTAAAAAAATATTTGTCTTACCTTAAGTAAAAAATATCAATTACAATTTGCATATCAATTAATGAAAAATGAAATTCTAGCAAATAAAACTTTTAAAATTAATGATAAATATGAAATATCGAGTAATTATCGTTCAATTATTACTGAAAAATTAAAAAATGTTAATGAAAGGGACTTCAAATTGTATTTTCGCATTGAGTGTAAAGGCATTGAGTAACAATAAAAACAACTATATAGCCATTTTTAGAAGTGATGTTGAAATATATTTGATTGTAGACATTATTTTATTTCGAAACAATGACGTTTTATTTTTTTATCAAAAGTTGCAAAGGTTGGAATATAGGCAACATTTTTTAGCATACGAAATTAATGAAACGATTTTAGGACAATTTTCTATAATATCTCCACATGATATAATCGGACCTCCACTTACTTTAATAAAAATTGCTAGAAGCAAATCAATGATACGGATAGAAAAACATTATAAATGTATTGCTTAAATTATTATACCTACTTCTAATTCTTCCTTCTATATATAAGAACCAAAAGTTGTAAATTTAATAATGAATGATGATTTATGATGTGATTCCATATGATTTCTGTTTTGCATCAATCATTTAGTATTTTCTGTCAACACTTTTTTTTACTAAAATTTAGTTTCAATTTGATACTATAAATATTGTCATATGATAATGGTGCGAAACAGAAATTAATGAATTCCATATAAAATGGAATAATTTGAAAACAATATTTAGTTAAGTTTCATAAAACCTTTATGTATAAAAATTGCCAAGTGTTAAAATAATGTAAGATTAAAATAATATAGTTCAGAAACATGATAAAGCATAACATTTTAATAATTACATTTTTATTGAATATCGATATTTTCGACAATTTAATTATATTTTCAATAATATTATAATATTATTGACCGTCAAATATTTCGCGGCCAAATGGCGTGTGACAACATTGTATACTTCTGTCACTGTTATATAGTAATGAATGATAAAGAAATTACCCGTGAATCTTGCTCTTAAAATACCACACTGCAGGAGGAAATGGAAACCCTTATAAATGATAATTCATCGGTATCTCAAGGCATTGAAAATATATAAATCCTATTCTTTTTTTATCTGAAAACTTGTATCAATATGAGTTATCTACAATTTTTGAAAATTATTCTTCAAAATTGACAGCTACTAAAATAGATTCATGAATGGATCAGATTCAGAATGGAAATTTGCAACATCCAAAATGGAAATTTGCAACATCCACGATGAAACTGCTCAATTAATGTTCGGAAACTTGAATTCTCCAAACAAATTAATTTTATCACATGATTTCTTTCAACAAGAAAATAAAAATAGAGATAGGGAAGAATTAAGATTGCTCCTTCAAAGTTGGAATCAAAAAGAATTAGTTGAGCATCTTCTAAATAAGCACATTTTCTTATTTTACTATAATCAATATATCTATGTTTCAATATAAAACATACTTTTTTTCAAGATGAGGATGTTGTAATAAAAATACTTAAAATCATAAAACATTAAAACATCGAAAAACTTTTGAAATCATTCGATCTTGCCACTCAAATACTATTCAAAAATAACTTAGAGAAATAGAGAAATTCTTTAAACCTTCCGGAGTAAGGTCCAAATAAATATGACTTTTTCCAATTTAACTGGATCATTATCTCCATCAACAGTATCTATGCCTTCGACATCGGAATCATTTCGTTTTTCATCTTATATGAGATGCCAACTCCAGACGAAACTAATGTCATAACATTATCAACTATTTTAAATGAAATTTCAAAAGGCATTATGTTAGTAGAATATTATAAAAAATATGGAAAATTTGAAGATGAACAAAGATCATTATTAATCACTACTTGTGCGCATTTTTTCGAAGAAACTAGTATTAAGATGTCGATGGCAGCAAGTTATAGACTTGAAAAAGAAATATTAGAAAAATTTCCTACTGAAAAATTAGTAAGTTTATTTAACATTTGAAATGAAAAAATTAATAATATTTATGTGACAAAATGAATGACTTGATTCCAGCAAGTTATATATTTCATCTAAACATTTTTATTCATTTAAAATAAAGAATTAATAATTAGCATTGAATTAGCATTGAAATTTATTTATTCGTTTTTTATTCTATTATATAAATAATTTTTAAACTTTTATAATTTTAAATTCTAATAAATAAAAATGTTTAAAAACATAAGTAATAACTAAATGGAATCAACTATTTATTTATTGGAGATTAAATATCTTGAATGTTTATTTTTATAAAATTTACTTTTATAGGAATATTATCGAATAGGTAAACGCGGAAATTATATAATAAGTTTTCCAATTTAAAATCTTCTCTTAAAGCAACAGTTGGGAAATATATTTTAAGATTTTTTATTTTTAAACTTATTTTTTTTCTTCATATTTCTTCAGTTCAGTTTTTCATGTCACATCTTTTGTACCAATATGAAATTTATTATTAAAAAGACTTTTGTAGATGGAAATGTTTGTATACAATTCTTTCTTTTATATAAATAAGAAAAGGGGTGCGTGAACTTGGCGTTATTTTTTACCTTTTTTAAAAGGTAATTTTATTAGGATTATACTGTTCACTAGTTAGCAATAAATTATGATCAGTAATAATCTATATTCGATTCGATTATATTCAATTACTCAACATTTCTGGTCCATTCGTGCCGGATCTGCGCGGATTGGTAAAATTCAATTCAATTTTTTTATTTGAGGTAAAGCTGTGCGCAAACACGAATCAGTGCATTGAGAGACAATTTGACGAAAAATTAAGAAGTGGCAATTTCCATTATTTAAATTTAATTCAATTTTAAACGCTTTTTAAATCTATTTATTATAAGCTAATTATATCAGACTTGTGATCGTGACATTAACGCAGTGTTTGTATTGTAATTATTCTCAGAAGGACAATCAATTTTTAAAATTGTACGGTGCATTGACAATTAACGCAAAATGAACATGGAACAATTAAGAAGACAAAGAGGAGCGATTAAAGGAGTAGATCAATTTGACTAGCTTAAAAAACGAACATTCTTTGGGCTTGGATTGCGAAATAAGTATAAACGCTAGCAATTTCTAATTTGGCACTTTTTTAGTACATATATTTAACTTGTTGTAGCTCAAATTTTATTATAAAATGTTGAAATTTAAAGAAGTTATAACAATTCGCGTGGAAAGTGATTTTGAATGCGCCGAGAAAACGATGTACACGATTTCGTCATTTTGATAAATTTAAAACAAAAAATCGATTTGTTTAATAAATTGTAGAGTATTCTCTATCGCGTAACGTAGCCTTCTTCTATTTTTTTAAAAATTGAGAAAAATATAAATGTTTAAATTTTTACCACATTTTTCAATATTCTAATTGTTATTATATTTCGCATATTAAAAATATTAAAAATATTATTAACAAAAGCCTCCGTTACGCGATAACTGTTTTTCTGAGTATGTGGTTCAAATTTCAAGTCAATCCATCAATTACAGCCTGAGATATCGTGTACTGTGTGTCTTAAAAAACACGGTTTTGAGAAAAATGCATTTAAAGTTTGACAACTTGATATCAGTTTAATCACTTGATATCAGATAGTTTTTTGTGTCTTTCCGTTAATCAGCCATGCCTGCTTCATACGATGGATCTCCCTCTTTATATGCAGCATCCTCCAAAGCTGCTCTATTCCTTTGTCACTCGATTCGACCTTCTTTAGATGCTGCAAATGTCTGCGCCTTTCTTTTAAAGACGCGTGCGTCGTCAAGTTGCTCCGCCAATGCAGCTGAATTCGGGTCAGTAATTATGCCCATCATATGCATCATCAAAAGTATGTATAGCCTTTATTATTAGGTGTACAAAAAAGTTCTGAGCTTTTTTTGTAAAATTCAATTTTTATTCAAAAACAAACAAAAAAATATTAATCAGCGAAATATTCCCCGTTTGCATCAACGACCTTTTGCCATCTTTCGGGTAGCTTGCGAATTCCTTGACGATAGAAGCTCACTGGCTTCGAAGCGATAAAGTTATCAATGCAATTTCGTATCTCTTCAAATCTCATGAAATGTGTATCAAATGTGTACCAAATGATGCTGCAGTGACCGGAATAGGTAATAATCGGAAGGCGCCATGTCTAGGCTATACGCCGCGTGTGGGAGAAGTTCCCAACCTAACGTAAAGATATCGTCCTGAGTCGCTTTCGCAACATGTGGGCGAGCATTGTCATGAAGCAAGATCACTTTACGACGTCCTTGGCCAGTAAATGGCCTCTTTTCTAATGCATCGCTCAAATTGGTCAATTGTTGTTGGTAGCGGTCTGCCGTGATTATTTCACCCGGTTGTAACAACTCGTAATACAACAACACCTTTCCAATCCCACCATATACAGAGTAAAACCTTCTTGGCGTGAATATTGGGCTTTGGCGTCGATGTCGAAGGTTGACCAGGGTCAACCCATGATTTTCTACGTTTTCTACGCTTATCATAAAGAATCCACTTTTCATCGCGTGTAATGATTTTGTGCAGAAAATCTTTTTTCCGGAATTTTGAAAGCAAAGTGAGTGCAGTGTCACGCCGACGATTTTGTCTTCGGACAATTCATGCGGAACCTATCTGCCTTCCTTCTGAACCTTTCCCATTATATGTAAACGTACGGAAATGATTTGCTGCGTAACGCCAAGCTGTTCTGCAAGCTCCTTTTCAGTTTGCGCAGAGTTTATATCCAGCAGTGCTTGCAATTCGTCCGTTTCAATTTTTTGAGGGCGTCCAGCACGCGGTTCATCTTCAAGACTGAAATCTCCTTGGCGAAATTTTTGATACCATCTTTTACATGTATGTAGTATGACTTACAGCGTTCTCTCCATATGCAGCACAAATCATTGCAGTGGTTTCAGCAGCATTTTTCTTCAGATGAAACGCGAAATGAATGGAAAATCGAATATGCTCTTTTATTGCCATCGTGAACACTACTGATTTTTGAGGTTATGTGCATCAAACGTCAAACCGTATGGCATTTTAGAAAGCCAAATGTCAATCCTTTAAAACCGCAAAAGGGCGGGAAGATATATAAAATTTAAATTGTTATTTCGATTGTATGAAATCTAAAGCTCAGAACTTTTTGTACACCTAATATATTGCTTCACTATTTTTGATAGTTTCTTGTGGAAACTTATATCCAAATTAAGAGAAGGTGCTTAATTGCACAAGAGATTAAAAGTGACAAAAGAGATTAAAAAATAGGGGAAATAGAGGACCTGTGTTGTATAACCCGTAGGAAGTAGGTATGTAACTGGGGAAAGCCCAGTTCTCTTCTGGAGAATTAAAAAAAAAATTTCTTTATATTACCAAGATTTTATTTTTATTGCAATATGTAAGATTCGGAAGAGTTAGGAGAACACGAATATCCCGCGTACTGTAGTAGACTACACATATTACTTGATATAAAATAAAAAATGCTATTAAAACGCAGTGATAAGAATAGTACATTGAATATTATCAATTTCAAAACAGTCAATTGGAACGGTGGTCAATTGGGACGGTGGTCAATCGAGACGGTGGTCAATCGGGACGATGGTCAATCGGAACGATGGTCAATTGCGACGTGGTCAATATCAACATGGTCAATTGCAATATGGTCAAATGGGACTGTGGTCAATATTAATGTGGTCAAACGGGTGCCACTCTATAGCATTTGGAATGGAATCGCGTACCTACGCGCTGATAAACGCTCGAAGACTCAGGAGGCACAGCGTTTTATAAAATTCTCATATCTCCTTTTTCGAGTACAATAGACATAATAAACCGACATAATAGATATAATAAACATTTTCCCCTTCTTTCATAAATATTATTTTCGGAAATGTGACCGTTAACTCTAGTTGAAAATGTTTGAAGGCTTGTGAAACGTCTTACTCAGTTACTGTCTGCAGCATAGTACGTTTCATATACGCATATAAAATAATAGTTAAAATTATAAAAATGGATCGTACGTTTGTGGACAAAAAGAGTTCACGAAGTTCATCAGGACGTCCGAATAGAACAAGAAAAAAAAACTGCTGAATCGTCATACAGCGCTACCACTAGTACCGCTACGAAAAAGTTAAAAACAAGATCGGTGGAAATGCCGATAAATGCAGGCCACGGATACCGCATAATTAACTTTTCATTAATTTTTATTTTTTATTTTTACTTTTACGCCAAACAATAACGAAATCCTAAATTTGGTCATTTGCACCGAAACGAATATTTAGCGACATCAAGATAGAAACTATCGCGTATATTGCTGCTAGCATTTTTATAATATTTTTTAAAGCAAAAAAAATTTTCGATTTTTTGAAAATTTCAAACTGGTCTACCCCCTTAAAGCTAAATTGACTTCAACAAGAAATTTTGTTAGTCAAATACGACAATATCGAATCAATGACGAGAGAAGAAATCGAATCACGTATCAAGAAATTGGAAGAAGCATATATCAGATTCCAAGCGCTCTCACAACAATTAGTATTAATCGTTCCTGAAGAAGATTACAAGCAGAGAGATGCAGTGAAAGAAACTGAATTCGAATATCGATATTTTGCAACAAGAACCGTTGTTGCAATGTCTGAAAAAACTACAGCTATCAAGTCAAGCTTCAACTACGGCTTCAACAACGGAAGCCAAATCGGTGAGAGTACGTTGGCGCAGGTTTTGGAACAGCAAATGTCGCTGATGCAACGGCTATCCGAACGCTCGAGTGATATCAGTGGCAGTGACATTCTACCGCGGATTTTGGAGGAACAAGGTCAGATTTTATTGTCGGAAAAGTCATGACGTATTTTTTCTATGTTTTTCAAAGGTCATTTATTTATATAAAGAATAAAGATCAATCAATATATTGCCCATTTTGTTCGATAACCTTTTGCCATCTTTCAGTAAGTTTCATAATTCCTCGTTCATAGAAGAACTTGTCTTTATCGATGAAAAACTGAACAAGATGCTGATTTACAGCCTCATCTGAATTAAACGTTATACCATGCAAAGAGTTTTGAAGAGAGTGAAACAAGTGAAAGTCTGACGGCGCAAGGTCAAGCGAGTATAATGGGTGTGGCAACACATCCAAGTTCCAATAATTTTTGACGGGTAGTCAAACTTGTGTGTGGTCTCACGTTGTCGTGATAAAATACAACTTCTTTACGATTAACGAGCTCTGGTCGTTTCAAAAATACGTTATGATTTTTCCGACAACCAAATAGAAAAGCTCAACACACCATCCGGAACATCACGTAAACCTCAAGTTAGACTATTAGTAATTAAATTGCCGACATTCAACGAAAACATTAAAGAATGGAAAAGATACGCTGATACGTTTACAACATTAATACATGTCAGCGAATTATCAAACGTGTAGAAACATCAATATCTGGTGGAATCATTGACTGATCCGTGAGAGTAATTGAATTTTTGCAAATCTCCGATCAAAATTATGAAGTTGCTTGGGAATTGTTGAAAAAACATTATGAGGACGAGAGGGCTATTCGCAAGCGACACGTACAATGTCTATTCGAGTTACCGCGAGTACATCGAGAATCTGCTGGCACGATTTGAGAACTCGTAGATCACGTTCGAGGGCATTTGCGAGTTTTACATTTCCTGAAGCTTCCTATAGAATCTTGAGACAATTAATTATCTATTTGATCGAGAAAAACCTGGACAATGCTACGAGGAGACGTTGGGAGGAATATGCCGAGACTTTAGGATATGACCACCGATATTATGTTGAATTTTCTTCAGCGACGATATCAAGTTTTGGAGCGAGCGATTCTGAGCAAAGATATTATTGGCAAAATTCAATCATTCCGAGAAACAAGCAAGAACGATCATTTAATTTGAGATCGCAAGCCAAAACAGCATTGTCAACAACAGTTCAAGGGGGACGATGTTATTTGTGCCAGGAATAACATTTGATTTATTCATGTAATAAATTTTTAAAATTGTCTGTTAAGGATAAGCTTCAGACAGTCAAACAACCGAAATTATATCAATTGTCTTCGCAATGATTATTTCGTCGCGAATTGCAAGGCTGTGAGAATGCGGAGAGCGGCACAACATATTGTGCCACCAGGACAAAGGAATCGAGTTTGAAAATATTTTCTACCAAGAAATCCATAACTGTTTCCATTGAGTTGCCAACGCATTCGGTGACAGATTTGAAACAGAATGCAACGGGCACTTTCGGCGAGACATCGAGCGGTCCATCAGTGCATCACAGCGAAGCGAGACGGAGCAGAAGCGCGGTCTCATGTCAACTGCGATTGCAAATACGAAGGGAGGTAACGATCATAATCATCAATTACGAATTTTGTTAGATAGCGCGAGCGAGACAAATTTTATAACTTTAACAGCGTGTAAGCGACTCAATTTAAAAATGAATAGCGTTTGCGAATCGGTCAACGAATTAAATAATATTACTTGCACTTGATAAACCAGATCTGCCAATTGCAATTAGGGTCGCGAACGTCAGAATTTCAATTAAATGTATGGTAATGTATATTGTTTGATTGTTCCACGAATAACGAAAGAATTGCCGTCGTTCTTTATTCAAGTTTCTAATAATTACTAATTCCACAAAACATTCCACGCAAGTTAGCATTAGCAGATCCATACTCTAGGTAATATAGATAACTATATTCTGGATAATAGACAATTATAAACGATAATTATAGACGGAGAATTCTTCTTCCAACTATTAGAGAATAATAACATTAATCTAGGAAACGATTTGCCGATACTGCAAAATAGTAAATTAGGCTAGATAGCAGGTAGCGGAACATTTAATTTACAATCAATTCAATTAATTTTTCGTCAATTCAATGTTTGTTTATTCGTACAAGAATCAATTAATGACATGCACTTTATTAATATTTTAGGAATTAGAGGAATACTCAGTTGAAAAAAATATTTCGATGTCGAATGAAGAACGAGAATGCGAGAATTATTTCGTGATTAAACATAATGATTCGAGATTCATCGGGACGGTTATGAGATTATTCTTCCGCGAAAACAAGGCCGAGCTCGGTGAATCGCGAGATATAGCCATGAAACGATTACATTATTTAGAACGAAAATTTAAAACTTAATCGACAATTTTATGATTAGTATTCAAAATTTATGCAAAAATATCTCGATTTAAATCATATGTCTCGAGCTAATAAAATTATGAACACATTCGGGTTAATATATTTACCGCATCACGACGTATTGCGGGAATTTGGTATTACCAAAGTTACGTGTAGTATTTGACGGTTCTGCAAAAGCAACAGACGTTTCATTGAACAACACTAATGACCAGAGCAAGTCTACAAGATAATATAATAAATATAATTTTACGATTCCGACTACACGCGATTGCAATTACTGCCGATTTAAAAAAGATGTATCGATAAATTTTAATACATGATAATGACCGAGATTGTCAAAAAATTTTGTGGCGATTTTCCAACAAACTGATACAAGTTAAATACGATTATGTACGGGCTAGCGTATGCTCCATTCTTAGCAATACGATGCGTTAGACAATTAGCAATCAATGCAAATAATAATTTTAGTAATGTATTTAGAGTCTTATTAAACGATTTATACAATTATCGATAATATTTTAACTGGAGTTGATAAAACAGGTAATTAATTTAATATCTTAGTTAACAACATTATTAAAAAGTGGCGTTTTCGAACTTCACAAGTAGCATTCAAATTATAAGAAAATTATAAATGGTGCAGAATCCGTCGAGTAATCCGAAGAATCGATAGCAATTGCGATCGATGCAAACGATGTAAATACTACAAAAACACTAGATTTAAACTGGTATCTGGAGCGAGATATATTTGAATTCTCAATTCTATTGTTAGCAAGCTCGAGTAAGACGAAAAGAGAAGTATTATCTGCAATATCCGAATTATTTGATCCGTTTAATCAGGTTTAATCAGTTCTGTCATGATCCGAGCAAAATTGATTATGCAAGAAACGTGGACAGCAAATTTAAATTGGGATGATTTATTTACGCTCAACCTTCAACAAGTATGGAGCAATTATGCAACTGACTTGAATGATGTAATAAAAATTCAAATTCGAGTCATTTCAAATACCCGCGCAGTTCGATTTTGCCCTCGTTCTGTGATGCGTCATTAAAAGCGTATGGAGCATGCATTTACTTGCAAACGGTAGACGAAGACAATAATTTCAGCTCTATGTTACTTTATTCAAAGTCACGAGTTGCGCCAATAAAAAATAAAACAATTATGTTGTCAAAACTTGAGCGGTGTATTTACACTAGTACGATTAATAAAAAAATATTAAGGAGGCATTCAAAATAGAATAATGGATATGCATTGATCGATTCTACAATTGTATTGCGTGGTTATTGGGCGATCCATCGCGTTAAAAAACATTCGTATCAAATCGAACAGCAGAGATTCAATCTATTCTTCCGTCGAATCATTGGCATCATATGAAGAGCAAGAACAATCCCGATTTAATTTCGCGAGGTAGTCCGGTACTAGTCCAAGAATTTTACAATGTAAGCTTTGGACCGGTCCTGACTACTTATCTCAAATTGACGACTATTTACAAAATGAGACATAATGGATCGATGTTTCACAAGAATATTATTGAATCGGAACAAAGATCAGAAGCATGAATATTTTTACATATTAATTCGAGACAACAAATTTTACTAGATAAATTTTTTACTGGACAAATATTCGTCATTAACAAAATTGTTATGCGTTTTATCATGGATTCGTCGATATCGAATTGTAAATTGCACTAAACGCAAATATGACCACATCTCGACCGACGAAATTGACGATGCTAATAAAATAATAATCATAGAGACATAGAAAATTCACTTCGTAATGAAGTGAATCAAACACTAAAGCAGGGAAATAGCTCAAATCGACGAATAAATTATTGTTACTCAATCCTTTTATAAACGAACACGAACTCCTCAGGGTGGGTGGCAGAATTCACAATTCATTAATCAAATTCGATACAAACCATCCAATTTTATTACCGCATAATAGCAATTAACAAATTATGTAAATTCCCGCTTACTGATCCATTGGTACTATGTACTAAGTAGGAATTAATTGACATTAATTGATGGGCGGGATGTATAGAATTATAATATAAGGAATTTGTATAGAGCGATTGTTATGCGAGCATCTTGTAACCGACCAATCTCGAAGGTCGAAAAACAGCAAGTAATATAAATAATATCTATATTTTTGGTCTTATAAGCAACGATATTTTCGGTGACAAAGTCAATCTTTCTAGATCGAATGAACGAACGAAATCGCGAGACTCTACTATTGTAACATTCGAGAGAATAGGATCGAGAGAATAGGACCATCATCTCTCTGGAGTACCGATCATGGGGATTCGAGAGAATACATGTATATACGTATATTGTAATATACATATATATGTGTATCATTGTATTGTTGACGTGTTATTCTAAACACGTTATTTGCGATAAATATCATCACATGTCTCGGCAGTCGAAAGGATAAGATGCCTGTCTGATAAGCAGGAGATTCAGGTTCGATTCCTGACTGAGATAGTATTTTTTCGCAAAATAATTACGAGTTTCCACAACTGGTTCGTGGTCGGGCCCCGCCGTGACGCACACCCTCCCTTCTTTTTACATTAATATCTCGATAATTATACAGTTCATTAGTTAGCAATAAATTATGATCAGTAATAATCTATATTCGATTCTATTCAATTACTCAACAAATAATAAATAAATATTACTTTTAAAAATATTTATATAAATAAAATTTTTTATATAATTTTTATTTATATAATTTTTTATATAATTTTTTTAACATTGTATGTAAACTATAAATTACTATAAAATGTAAATTATATGTATTCAAAAATGCTTTAAATGCTTTAGATGTACTAAAGAGTAAGATATGAAATTCAAGAATTTAAACGTCGAAAATTTTTTAAAATTACACTCTCTACGGAGTGGGAGGAATAATTTCAATACGTTTGATTATCGATTTATTAAAAATTGTTTATAGTTCCTATGTTGCAAATCCGTTAAAAATAACAACGCGTGATTCGTATTATAGGCAATAATTTTCTGAAATGTTCAAATAAAACAAATTCATAGAATTATTAGACACATAATATCTAGTCTCACCGAGCAATGCTGTTCGCAATCTCAACTATTACACGCGCGCACAAGGAGAACAGAAGTGAATAAAGTGGACACTCCGAATTGAACGAGCAGTTTTATTACGTAGGCTTTTACACTGAGAAGTCACACAAATACATACACAACACAGGAAATGCAGTATGTACACTATATACAAAACTATGTATAAGTGATACCTTCAAGTAATTAGCACGAGGCAAAAAGTATCTCTACAAAAATCGCAAGCGACGATTTTATTGCATGAACGAAACAAGTAACTTCGAAACTATCGATACAGAATGTGCCGTGAAAAGCTCGGAGCGGACTGCCTCGCAGGTCTAGATCGCATTTCTTTTATTATCGCTTTTCTGGATTGTTTCCTTTTTGACGTATTTTCGTTTTCTTTATTAGGAACAATTCAAAAAAATGGCAATCGTTACAGATTCCGTTGTTAAAAGATCATTTATGGAAATTGTGATAAACAAGTGCTGTCAAGCGCTAATTGGCACATTACGAATTAAAAGAACCGCCACTATTCGGTGATAGTGCGGCAATACGTGTTTACTCGCGTGACAACAATTGGCACGCAAAACAATGCGCGACACACATGTAAGGCGGCGCGGATTTCAAGTGCGGATAACAGTCTATAAGGACGCAATAGCGCGGCCCGATATCATAAATTCATCGACTGTGCTCTTGCACTTTACGCGTATTGTTTTATGATCTCGAACCTATTTTCCAACAAGTGCCATTTTCATTAATATTATTTAATTTTTATCAAGCTGTTTTAAAGAACAGACTTCAATCTTTAAATTTATGCTAATTTGAGTCGCGAAAAAGCGTTCTTTTCAACTCCGTAGAGATTATAATTTTACAAAATTTTCGACATTTGAATTCTTGAATTTTCTTGCTCTTTAGTACATTTAAAGCATCTAAAGCATCTTTGATGAATATCAACTTGTGGAAGTAAAAGTAGGAAGGTTTTGCCCTTTAAAATAATCCCATACAGATTGTTGTATGATCTCCTTACAAAATTATAACGATTTCAATTATGATGGTTTAATTGTACTAAAATTTTCAAATTTAAATGTGCATATTTTTAATAAAAATAAAATTTGAAAAATTTCCAAGGAAAGTAATCCAAGAGTGATAAATGTAAGAAATCGCTTTTTAATTTCAGATAATTTATCGCAGCAGAATCGTAGCTTGATACATATGGAAAAGGATTAAGATTCGATTTTCATAATCTGATTTGAGATCAACACAATCTTAAATACAGTCTTAAACTAATTAAAAGAGAACATCTTTAGATGTTATTTATAAATAATAGCCGACAATTAGATACAAGAAAGCGCGCACCTGCCCTGAGCGCCACAAAACTAAGAGCGCTTATTCGTCAACTTCACTCTCCTGTAATAACTACTTGTCGCACGCAGGTTTGCTACAGGAAAAAGTTGTTTCTTTTAGCCTAAAGTATCACGTACTCCGTATGCATGAATTTTGGGACACCTTGTATACATATACATACATTTTGTCAAATAAATAAATAAATGCCGAGAATTGTTCATTTCAAAAGATTAAAAATTATGAAAATATATTTTTTGCTGTAAGTTGGTACCGATATATTTAATTATCACGTAGAGTTTTGGCACCAACCAAAATTCCAATATTGATCTGTCAACCAATTAGTTTACAGCTGTTGGTTTTGTTAGTTGATCTTAAGTGTGCTCTGCGGTTTCTAAAGTAAATAAAAATATCGAACAAAAAGTTTATCTCAAATTTTGTATTGCCAACAATATTTCTTATGTTGAGTCGTTGAAAATGTTGGAGAAGGCCTACGTTGAATCAGCTTTATCGGAAAGACGAGCATACGAATGGTACAAACCATTCAAAGAAGATTGAGAAGCGGTTGAAGTTGCCTTGTTGTAATTAACCTTCAACGTCTTCGACTGACGAAAACATTGACAAAGTGAAAGAAATAGTGATGGAAAATAGTCATTCAAGCTTAAGAAAGATGGTTCAGGATCTGGACATGTCTCACGAATCCATTTGCACCATAGTTGATATTTTGGACATGAGACGTGTCACGGCGTGTTCTGAAAGAGCTGAATTTTCTTCAAAAAAAGCACCACAGACAGGTTGCTAAAGACATGCTTGAACGAACCAATTCAGATCTTACATGAAACGCATCATAACGGACGACGAGGCATGGGTTTATGAATTTGTCATGCAAATCAGCCAATAAGCTTCGATATAGCGCTTCGATAACGAGTCGAAACCGAAAAAAAATCACATTAAAGTCGCTCAAAAATCAAAGTCATGTTGATTGTTTTCTTTGACTAGGTTCTTTCATGGTATTGTCCACTCGGAATTCCTTCCGGAGGGACAAACAGTCAACAAACAAGAGAGAATGTTCGCCGGAAAGGCCAGATTTGTGGAAGAACAATTCTGGATTTTGCACGATAATGCGCAGTCCCACACATTGATCTATTTATACGAATTTTTGACCAAAAGTTCAACGAATGTCATTGACCAAGCACCGTATTTGTCAGATTCGGTCCCATGACTTTTTCCTGTTTCTCAAATTATCACTTCGTGAAAAAACGTTTTAAGTCCATTGAAGCCATAAAACAAAATTTGCAAGAGCCATACCAGAAAGTGCTTATAACAAGTGTTTCGATGACTGGATTTTTCGTTGTCATAAGTGTAAAGTTCGCATCAAATAGGACCTATTTTAAAAGCGACAAAATAAATTTGGATGATTAAATCAATATTTTGTGTTACATTGAACAATTCTCGGTATTTATTTGACAGAAAATATATTTATTTTAGTACACTTTTTGTCCCATAGCTTGTTCTTCTCAACGTTTATGATTCTCCTGACTTCATTTCTTTTTCCAACAGATATTCGTTTATTCTCTTCTGATTTTAACTATCTCAATTAGTGTTCTTTTTTTTTCATCCATTGCTCAATTTCATTATTCAGTTTATCTAGTTTGTTATTCTTTTTCTTATCTTCACTTTTCAATGTTTCATTTGTGACTTCATGAATACTTTCTATTATGTTCTTGTACACATCTTTAAACAATCCTTCTAAATGATTCTTTTAAATGATTCTTTTAGAAATTTCTCATTCAGTCCTTTTTGATATAAGTATTTTACATCAACTTGTATTAGGCTTTTCAAGTTGTACTTTACATTTTGAATTTTCTCTTCTATTCTTTTTTTTTTGTTTTGGCCTTTATTTTGATATGAAAAAAATATCTTAATCTGAGTGAAGCAATAATCCGATTGGCTTCCAATTCCTCTAAATACTCTCACATCATTTATCTTAATATTATTATTTTGCCTGGCAATAATATAATCGATAATTTATTTCAGGTTTTGTTTTAGTTGAATCCACGCAGAATTTGTTTATGTTTGAAGAACATATTTTTATTGTCAAGTTGTTGTAATTGCATTAGTCGTGCGCTATTGTCGTTTATCTGTTTTTCTCTATACGGACTCATACTTTGATTATTAATTTCTTTCCTCGTTTTACCGTTGAAGTCTCGCATCAGGAATAACTCCCTTGTATTTCCGATATCTCCAATAACTTCATTAAGTTTGATAAAGAACTGATCCTTGATACATTCATCTTCGAATAAGACATATACTCCTATTATCCTTCTTTGCATCCAGTTTAAGTTTACTCTGATCAAGTTTTCATCGATATTTTCCCAGTCTGTTATTTTCCTGTTAAGCTTTCTCTTTAGAATTATAGAAACTCCGGGAGCGTCCTGTTTGACCACGTTAATATTGACCACAGTCCCAATTGATCACATTGTGATTGGCCACGTTGCGATTGATTACGTTGATATTGATCACGTTGCAATTGATCAGCAGCGCAATTGATCACAGTCTCGTTTGGTCACAATCCCGTTTGACCACCGTCCCGATTGACCACCATCCCAATTGATCACCGTTCCGATTGACCACCGTCCTGATTGACCACCGTTCCGATTGATCATGTTAAAATTGATCATATTGAATGTACCGTTTCTATCGCTGCTGTTAGTATTTTTTACTTTGGTAAAAATGTAGAATAAGGGATTATCCTCCAATGGCCTTGACCTTGACATATGTTATCAAGATCACAACTCTGAATGACCTTTAAAAAGTTTTATCCGTCGGATGTCCTTCGTTAAAAAATAATATAATCATAAAATATAATATAATATAATCATAAAAAGTTAATTAATATTAAAAGGGTAATAAAGTATAGACGAGCATATGAAATAAAGATAAAACTGAATAAATTGGGCGACCTTATGGATTTCAATATATGTCAATATATATCAAGATCAGCGTTCTGAATAATCAAAAGATTTTAGCCATCGTTCGACATATACATTTGAGTCAACTTTGCGTACTATCATGTACTACCAAAATTATTGAATAATTAAAGTACAGTTCACTGAAGAATCATTCTGAACAGACGTTCACCCATCAGAACTAGATGTGTCATCCAGAGGATACTTCCACCTCTTTTTCTGTTTCTTCTTCCGATCAACATGCATCATCAAAGTGACTCTCAAATTCACGTGATGGTCTGTAAGTGTCCAAATATCTAAAGTAACCCGTATACCATAAAAAACTAACGCAATGAGCGCAACATTCAACCACTCTTACACCACTTTTACATTGACAAGCACTTATCGTATTTGTACCATTTCTGTCCACAAGTTATATACTTTGGATGATGTGTGACAGGAATGAATTTGTATTCTCAGAATATTTTCTTCTTGTTTCTTGAACAAGAAGAGAGTACAATCTATCATCTTAAAGATATTCTTTAATGATTTAGGTTGCTTTATAGCTGATATACTCCAAGAATAACATATCTCAACTCATCAAGAATCAATCTATTTTAATATAATCCCCGATGTAAGAAATTTGAGTGTTTGAAAAAATGTTGCGTAAAGCTTTCTATATTTTTATTAATCCATTGCATCGATCATTCATCGGATTTTCATAACGAGCCTTGATTCGCTTCGTTTATGAAACGTTGTGATCCCTTTTGAAGAAAATGAGATATTTTAGCAACAAACCTAAGATCTTCTAAGGTTTCCCGAAAACTGCGATCAACAACGAAAACTGTTTTAAAAGATTATCAAAAAGTTGTTATTTTTGCCATCCGTAAAATACGGACCGAAAACACCAACAATGTATTCTGTAGTCGTCACTAGCATTATAGGTTTAATGAAATCCTTGCCTTTACAGACAGAATAAGTTCGTCTTTGAAGTAAGTAATTGTCACTCTTTTGGATGAAAATGTATATACTATCAGCCACAAGAATATATGCATCTTCTCCATTTGCAAATAATGTTTTTGCCATTGACGTGATATGCTTAATGATTGACGTAGAAAATACATGGTCAATATCAAGATAATGAGGAACAAAGGAAGACATGAGAATTATTCTTGCAGTTGTAATTCCTCGACTGATCCGATTTTCCAACCCAAAAAGAATTGATAGAACATTGGAAAGACCTGTACGTAGTTTGATTAGCAATAATGCTAAGCAAACACGCGCAGAACGACTTTTTGTAGACCGCACTTCATCTGACAAACAATGTGCAACAATATTAAATTGCTCTTTCGTCAATCTAGTGAATCTATGATAATCTCTATCCTTAAGCGCAAAGAAATCAAAATCTAATCCTTTTTTTTCTGCTTCCTTATGTAGATCATTCAAAAGTTGAAAAATCGATTCTTCTGTCATGTAACTAACTTCAAAAATCATTTTTATAAATTCCGAAGCTTTCTTGAAAGAACCATCTAAATTATAGGCACAGCATCTCGCCTTTGGAGGTATCAAAACATCAATATTGATGTATGCTTTTAGTGTAGTACGAGCCTTGATTCTAATACGATTAGTCCTGTCATTACAGACAATGCACTTTGATTGTGAAATCTTACATCTTTTTATTGAAAGTTTGATTTAGTAATAGAATCATTTTGTAAAATATTATTTTCTAGAAAGATCGAAATCTAAAAAGATTGAGCCTTACCTGACTCTGAAATGTTTGATAAGGCATTAGATGAATTTTTGTCTTTTACATCTCCTATTTGACGCTTTTTAATAGAAAAATGTCGATAAGTAGCGCATATCTTTGAATCATTCGTTAACGAGCTACTCATAGTTTTAAGAATGTCTAATGCTCGTTCATCTTGAATCTTTGTCAGATGACTTTTTGGTTTTAAATATTTCCTGCAACACGAACACAATTATTTCAGCATACTAGATAGTAATTAAACGTAAATTGAAAAAAAAATATGTTACATCAGGTATTTTTCATAAGAAAGATAACAAAAATAATTAATTAGAAACAAAAATAAAAAATCAAAAAGCAATTTGATTAGTAAATACAACTATTAAAAATAAGAACAATCCAACAAAAGTATAGCTTTATAATTAAGAAGTAACAGATACTAACAAATGGTAAAATTAGAAACTTAATGAAACAATATCGAATCATTCATAAATATCTGAGAAAACGCGAAAATATTTTATTTCAAGTATAAGGAAAGCTTTACAGCTGGAATAGTGGAACAAGAATCAAACGGAAACTCTGAGATCGTCGAGAATAAATACAAAAACAATTAAACGCAGTGCAGGCGCAATCGTACAGATATCTTTTGCTTTCTATTTTAGAAATTTTAATTGACCTTTACCTTTTTTCCTGTTTTTTAAAATAAATTCACTCAAAAACAAAATTATGTCCCTTGGGATCGCAAACGTAAAAGAAATTATAAAAAAATAAGCCTTTTTTTGAAGGTCAAGTATCTCAGGAAAATGATGGCTCTGACATATGTCATAGTGCATATATATGTGTAGTTTTTAAAGATATTTGATCTTGCGCAAGCAATATTTAGAGTATGAAACGTATCTTGATTTGCTCCTAAGTACAAAATCTCATGTAAAATGAAAACTGGTTTAAAAATGGTTATTTCTCCGGATCAAATCATTTTAGAAAAAAATCATTTAAGGCGTTATGAGCCTTGAATAAAAAAATAAAACGACACACTTTGAGACTGATTGGTATGATAGGTCCAAAACCCCATGTTATAGACTTTTTTCTTTTATATTTCTTTTTCATATCCTCAATTCTATGTTTACAAATTTCTAAAGATTGAAATTCATAAAGTTTATTCTTATATTAATGCGATTTTGTGATTGGTTTATGATATTTTGAAATTATCAAGGAACACGGTAGTGTCTCGTGTGTCAAGTACAGGCAATCGAAACAGTACCGTGTAACTTTACCGTGTAAGAGCTGATTTGCGAGTACTCGGGATTATCAGATTGTATTAACGGTTGAATCGATGAAGTTTTAAATAGACTCCATCGATAGTTTGGATTCGATTTGTATAATAAAAGTGATTTTATTATTTTTCTGCGTGCCCTACGAGTAGAGATATTATGATTCAAATGTCCAATCCAGAAATTTTTACTTTAAGAAATGTTGTCATCATTATTATCGTCGTCGCCTTTGTACGGTTATAATTTTCGCCATGAGAAGCGCTGGATTAGCCAGTTTAGCTCGGCTCTGCCAAAATTTATTGTCAGTGCTGGCAGCACTATGAACACGTTCCGAAATTGACATTCCATGATAGAGAAATGTCGACATATAATGTTTAATGTTCATTTCTATCAATCAAGAAATGGATCTTGATTAATGATCAAGATCAGGATTAATTAATCTACTTGTAATTGTCATAAAATATCTATTATAAAAAATCTGATCTGTAAAATAATATTCTATTGTATTCTATTTTCTTTGTAATAATACCATATAATTATTATGATTGTCTATATATTGTCGCACTCGCGGCGGTCACGATCTCTTATCATACTCACTCCCATGTTTCCGCACACGCTCGCGTTATGGAGAAAAGCCGCGCATGAAATAAACAACACTCTCTTTAACGAAATTCGGAAACTGTATTGAAGGGACAGAATAATTAGTACACACGTCCGAATACGAAGATGTTTTTTATAATTTAAAGCCTGAAGTACTATTTATTATAATGACAATCTTATATAAACTTATATAAACTTATGCTTTTATTAATTAAATTATTATTAATAATGTACATAATTCCGATTATTTCGCATTTCTATACCAAAAACAGATTTTACAAGAAAATTTTTGTATGAGAAAAAAAGCTATGTCGTTATTTGTGCAAAAACTTGATATTATCAAAAATAACATTAATATCCATAAATTTTATAAGATTTTATTAATAGAAAATTATTTAACAGCAATTTGTAAATATTGATAAAGTCTAATATAATTTTGACATAATATAAAATTTAAAATATTTTATTAAAATAAATAAGAATACTAAAAAATACTAATTAATAAAAGATAGATTTCTAATGAAAACTTTTTTTTTACTTTACACTAATTAACCAACTGCAAATTAAAGAAAGAAGAAAATTTATTTATGTATAATATTTTTCTTACAATCAGTTATCGCGCATCAGTGTAATAGTCCCGAGTGTAGTCACATACGACACCGAAACATTACCGTGTATCTTTATGCGTATCGTCGAGTTGCGAGTACTCGAGGTTGGATCTCAATAATGGCTAAATCGATTAAGTTTTAAGTAGGCTCAATCGATAGCTTGGACTTCTGTAATAAAAGTTATTTTATTTTTTTCCTACGCCTTACAAGCAGACATATAGGATCTGTCTTTTTTAGCTGAACAGGCTGCACTAATTCAGAGTTTATCTTTCTTCTTCCAGTGTAAGAAAAAAAGATAAATTGTGAACTGGTACAACCAGTTCAGCCAAAAAGAACAGGCTATAATGTAAAGTTCGGTTTTGGAAATTTTTACTTTAAGAAACGTCGTCATTGTTCTTTTACGATTGCAATTCTCATTATAAGAAGCATTGGTTTAGCCAGCTTATGGACCCAGTTTCTTAGGATATAATTTCATTATCAATCTGACGCTAGCGTTTAGTCAATCACGTCTTTCTTGACGCTAGCGTCAAAAAGAAAAAGTTGGATTTGTTCAGCTTTAAGCATCAAAGAAAAATGTCAAGCGGCAAAGAAAACGTAAGTAATATTATGATTAAATATTGTTTGAGAAGTAATTTAGTGTAACTCGCGGACGGTAGCTTGATTATCATCAATTCGCGGACGGTGAGCGACGCACTGAGGGAAGCTATGCCGCGAATGACAAGTCTATATCACAGCGATCATTGAAAAACAGTCTTGAGAGTCTCCGCATTATAAGAGTTTTGCACACGTTGTCACACGCGGAACGCTAATCGAGCAGACACAATAAAAAATTTGATGGTATTTCAGAGATCTTGGAGAGATTGAATTAATGCTCTCCAAGTAAGCTAAATCCAAAACAGAGAGACGAGATCAGATGCACTTGCCGGCCACGTGAACACCACGTGATGA
>NW_028297149.1:331160-368660 GCF_055798465.1 Pogonomyrmex barbatus
ATGATGTTTCTTTTATAGCTAAAACTACTCGGTAGTGTTGATGAAAATGCTTTAAAGAAAGAATGGATTGCATTGCCATTAGATTTTACAATGGAAGAGAAGCAAAATCTTTCCAAATTAAATTTTGATAATATGTGGAAGGAAATTTTACATCCAAAACATCCAAATAATATTACTAAGTATCCAAATTTAACAAATGTTCTGAATGCTGTTCGATCACTTCCAAATTCAAATGCCGACCCAGAGAGAATGTTTTCCTCTTTAAGTAATTTAAAAACAAAAAATCGAAATAGATTATCAGCTTCCATTAATGCCACGTGCGTTTTAAAATCAGGATTAAGGGCGAGAGGAGAAACATGTTTAAACATGATGATTGAAGAAAAGAATTTGTCTCTTATGTCAACAGATAAATTATATGCTAATATTGCTAAAAAAAAACGCAGTACTTTAAGGCTACATGCCGTGAATGAAATTGCTGGTCCCTCGTGGGCAGGTTAAAAATGTTAAATATTAGATTATTAGAATCTTGTCCATAGCAGACATCACGCTTAAAGAGAATAAGCGTGTAAAAAATCTTGTCCATAACAGACATCACGCTTAAAGAGAATAAGCGTGTAAAAAATCTTGTCTGTAGCAGACATCACGCTTAAAGAGGATAAGCGTGTAAAAAATCTTGTCCATAGCAGACATCACGCTTAAAGAGAATAAGCGTGTAAAAAATCTTGTCCATAGCAGACATCACGCTTAAAGAGAATAAGCGTGTAAAAAATTTTGTCCATAGCAGACATCACGCTTAAAGAGAATAAGCGTGTAAAAAATCTTGTCCGTAGCAGACATCACGCTTAAAGAGAATAAGCGTGTAAAAAATCTTGTTTGCGGGAGATATTATGAGAAAAAAAAGCGAATTTTTATCAGTAATATGTATGCGTATAGTTATACATAAAACACACACACACACACACACACACACACACACACACACACACACACACACACACACACACACACACACACACACACACATAGGGAAATGTAAAAAATCAATTTTGCAATATTAAAAAATTAATTTTTAATATTACAATAATTAAATTATTTAAATTATTTTTTATTAATAATTTAAATAAATAATTTTTTATATTTCCCTCCTGATGGAAGAGACCACCACCTTCTCGCGGTTTCCGTCGAGCAACAATATATACGTTTTTATATTTATAGAAAATAAATACAATAAAAGTACAAGGAATACAATATACAAACGCTAAGTTTTTAATAATTATATATAAATATCTTTATAAGACCACAATAAATTTTTTTTAATATAATAATTACTTTTTGCAAATAAAAAGCGTATATATTGGCAAAGAGTGGATTTTTGTATTTACAAATTTTAATTTTTATTTATGTATGAAAAAAATATATTGTAATAATATAATGTTATTAACTTAATAAAATATATGTATAAAAGTATATGTAAAAATAATCGACAATGACATCGCATGATTAATTCGTGTCATGTCATGAAACGCCAGCTTCAAATCAGCGGTATAGCGTTTCTTGAGAAAGAAGAAGACAGCAGTTGTCGGTACTCCTTCTCTACCGCTCGAACTTGGCCGAAACGCGGAGCGTACACGGACGAGCGCTCGCGCTAGTGTGTGTGTCAGTCTATCCCCTCTATGTGCTGCAGCGTGGCTGCATCGTACATGAAATGGCATTCCTGAGAAAGCCTTCGTCTGCTTGACTCGTAGGATGGCCCAGTGTGTGACATTGGCCGCTCGGCGCTCGGCTAAGAGTGAGGCGCGCGCAGCGAGGAGAAGGATAGAAGCCGCCGCTCACGCTTCCTATCACGCCGAGACTCGCGTCGTTATACACATTATATACATGATCAACATTATACACGTGATTACAATTATTAAGTATTTTCTTTTTTATAATATTTATAGCTTTTTTAATAGTAAAAATCAAATTAAATAATGTACTAACTTCGCGAATGTAGCCTAACATCTCTCCCTCTAAAGTACAAGAATAAGATAAATATTATCATTTTAAACAACAATTAATACTCAGAAACATTAATATTCGATTCTCATCATTATATGTAATTTCAAGAAAAAAATTTTAAATAATTACTACTTTTTTATACTTTTCATATTAAACACGGTACGACACTCGAAAAAATAGTATTATGATGATTATTTATCACATTTGTAACAGAATTTTTCGCTCTACAATCCTATAATTATTTTGCACATAAAAGCAATCAATTCATAGTTATAAAATATGGTTATAAAAAAATTTGGAAAAATAAACTTTAGTGTTACACAATTTTAAAATGAAATATAAAATATCTCATGTTTTTTTTATAACTGTACTTTAATAGTTTTAGACTCGATACACACTATCGGTCCTCTCTCGCTCCGCTCTCGGTCCGTTGACGGTCCGATTAAATTATCATATCATATTATTCTATTGTTCATAACATACGTATCCACACTATTGATTTCAGTCTGGTTTCGCTCTCGTTCTAGCAACAATCCTACGAAAGAATATTTTACCAAAGCGTGATCGAACTTGTCCGGACTCGTACCGACAGTTCGAACAGACGACTCAATCAATTCACCGTTAATTCTCACAGTCTGTCAGTATCGCATTGTCAAGCAGTGTTAAGAAATGTCGAACAGCAATATGAATAAAGAAAAATCTTGGTCATTTGAAAAAGGCATGTATATTTTATAAGAATGAATCTACATTGATCTTTTATTCTTCATCTTTCTTTTTGTATTATATTCTTCATCGTCCAATATCATAGCAATTATGATTAACTCTTTATCGGAAAATAGTGCCATTTTTTCGGGCTAAAATTATGAACTTGTTAGAAGAAGATCGAAATTATACTGATCATCTGGAATTGAACTGAGAGCGGATCGCGTCGATCACCAGACCGTGAACGATTTGATAGTATGAATATTCAAGGAATATGATTAGGCTGTGAGCGGATTGTGAGCGGACCGAGAGCAGACCGATAGTGTGTATCGAGCTTTATACAGCCTTATACAGAGAATGAGATAAACCAATTGGTGCAAAGAAGACACGAAATTGTTTTACATAAAAATTATTTGCAAACTCTAACTACATATTTCTTTCATGAAATCACGGAGGAGTCAGAGATTAAGAAGTTATTAAGAAATATGCAACCGCTGAAACTTTTCTTAAAACATGAGTATGAAATTCTGCTAGAACTACCGAGAACTGTCGCTAAAATTGCGATAAATAATCAGTGCGATACTATTCTTCCGAGTGTCGTACGTGTTTAATATGAAAAGTATAAAATAGTGGTAATTGTTTAATTTTTTTTTCTTGAAATTACACATAATGGTAAGAATTAAATATTAATGTTATTCAAGTATTAACACAAACTATTGTTTAAAGTGATATATTTACTCTATTCTTGTACTTTAGAAGATGAGACGTTAGGTTACATTCGTGAAATTAGTACATTATTTAATTTGATTTTTTGCTGATTGATTTTTTGTTAAAAAAGCTGTAAATATTATAAAGAATAAAATACTTAATAATTGTAATCGCATATATAATGTTGACGCGAGTCTCGGTGTGATAGGAAGCGTGAGCGGCGGCTGCTATCCTTCCCCTCGCCGCGCGCGCTTTATCTATTGCCGAGCGCCGGGCGACCAATGTCGACATACTGAGCTGCCCTATGGGTCAGGCGGACGAGCGCTTTCTCCCCGCGCGCTCTTATTTGTACAACTTTAATATTTATAGCTCGTAAATTATTGCAAATATTACAAAATAGTATAAGACATTTTCATTTATCTCGCGTCTACCTTCTTACGAACGATGTTGCGAGTGCTACGGGATACCCTGTATATTATATTATTATATTATATATGCTAAATATTCTATATGTAATTGTAATATTCTATATTCTATACACACACACACACACACACACACACACACACACACACACACACACACACACACACACACACAGAATGTCCCACAGTACTCGCCTCATCGCTTGTGAGAAGGTAGAAGGGAGCGAGATAAATCAAAATGTCTTATACCATTTTGCGATATTTGCAATAATATTTATATTGTTAAGATGGATAAGAAGCGTAAGCGGCGGCTATTATCCTTCCTCTCGCCACGCGCGATCCGCCCATATCTTCTTACGAGCGATATTGCAAGTGCTACAGAATACCCTATATATAATTAACTGTATATATATTTTTTTTAACTATAATTTCTTTTAACTATAATAATTTTATATAGAAAGTTTAGAAAGTTTAAAAAAATTTTGCATGCGAGAAATGGACGCAACCTAATGGTAGTTTTTCAATTATTGTATTTAGTAATAATGCAGAATTTTGTTCGTTTCTGTTGTCGATTTGCTGACAGGTTATGCTAGCAGGCTCTATTCAATTTCTGTCACAATTTTGCTGTCATGTCGTGACGGCACACTGTGCTCGATTTTTGCTGTGTTCTTGCTGTCATTATTTGATATGACAGACTTTGCATAATATGAGTACCTTCGGTAGTGCGACAGCATGTAATGCTTGATTTCTGTCATATTTTTGTTGTTATTCTATGTTGGCAAGCTGTGCTGCAAAAAATTAAGCTTAATTGGCAAGCAGCAGCTTGAAATCTGCTGTGAAGTTATGATCAGATCTGCCGACATACTGCTGGTATTTTGCTATCTGAGTACATATTATATTATTTATACAATCTTTTACAATTGTGATTGTTTTGCAATACCCTCTATTATATATAATATATATAATTTATAGGTTATAAATTAATAAACATCAAATATTCTAAGGGTATTCTGGAGTATTCAATCAAACATTAAAAGAAGTTTATATAAACATAGGTTTAGAAACGCTTTGTTTTTGAGATAAGTGGAATAAGGGCAGAGAAATGATGTGTTACTTGTAACAACGTCACTATTACAAGTATTCTCTTGATAATGAACTGATGACAATTATTTTTTTAATTGTAACAGTAATGCTATCAAATTTATCAATTACTTTTATCGTAATTGTTTATATTTTGAAGCTATTTATAACATAATTTTGTATATTCAATGTCTTTGTCACAGTCTTTGACTGATTCAAAATCCATTGTTAAGACCGTTTTAAAAAAACAAAATTTTTTAAAAAAAAGTTAATAAAGTGTGTCAAGCATAGGAACACAAAGAAAAATTGTTGAAGAAAAAACTGTTGTATCAAATTAAAAAATAAAATCTAACTGGCAATCTTCTATTTAAACAAAAAATAGAACCTGTAAGATCTTTCCATATAAGAGTTTTTCTTCTTTAATCCAAATATTACATCACAAAATTATATCATCTGACATTCAAATAATGTGTGAATTCTAATAATATATATCATTTGTATAAAAGATTTGATTATCAAAAAGGTGGCGTCAAGTTACAATCACATTATTTCGAAAGTTCAATGTATTATATAACTGCTTTTAATAAAAAATAAAACCTAACTGATATCTATCTTTGTATTCCAATCAAAGCCTTTTTATTCTATAATAATATATCATAAAATAATATCATAAAATTACATTATCTAACTCAATCTGTATGTATTTAACTCGCTTATATATTACTTAAGTAAATAATGTGCATATCATTTTGTTGTAGCCAGATCTACAACTAATAATAAATAAAGTAGTCCATGATAACAAAAGTAGCCCGCATGAATTTCAGAAAAAGTCTTTCGAAAGACAGCACAAATGCGTGATCGCCAAAATTGCGATCAGTCTTTCGAAAGACCGCGGAAACGAGTCGCGCGAGAATATTTCGAAAAGCCTATCAGCAAATTCTTTAATTTGCTGATCGAACCGGGCGTGATATTGATCAATCAATATCGCGCGATCAATCGACACAACC
This sequence comes from Pogonomyrmex barbatus, assembly GCF_055798465.1. Lineage (NCBI taxonomy): Eukaryota > Metazoa > Arthropoda > Insecta > Hymenoptera > Formicidae > Pogonomyrmex > Pogonomyrmex barbatus. The sequence goes on from NW_028297149.1 coordinate 337,081, forward strand.
GATCAAAATGCTGATCGAGCATCGACCAATCTATATAATCGACTACACAAGGCGGAGTCATACGGAGTCGAAATTGTAAGTCGTTCGGAATCGAAATTGTAAGTCGTTTCGGAATCAAAATTATAAAAGTCGCGCGAGATATTACCGAATCCCGTCGCGAAGTTCACGCGAGCCATATTATCAGCATCTGAGTCATACTCGGTCGCCAGAGTAACGCGAGACGCACCGAACCGCCCAACGACACTTAAGTGTGTGAGAAATATAATAATTGTAATATCACGTGTTTGTACTCTTGTTAAAATAAATCAAATTAAAGGAAAGTGTGTGTTAGTGATTTCAAAAGGACTCCTACATTCCTTTGATTCTGCTCGGAGTTCCAACTCCTTAGGCTTGGCAAACCCGACTATCCCTAATAATAATGTTGTAGCCCATTCGGAGTACAACAATTTGTATAAAAGATTTGATATCAATAACTGGCACAAGTTATGTGAACTATTAGACAATTCTTTTTAAAGAAATGAATCCCAAGTGACAGAATTTTTAAGTTTTAGAAAATAAAATTTAAGCATATATCGTTGTAATCATTCAAGATTCTTCCTTACTATTACAATCCAAGTAATAATTATCAAGAATTCAATATAATTTATTAATATAAGCCGAGTATGTATTAATAAACAAATAGAGTCATAGCATATTTCATATATAGAAATTTAGCAACCGAGATCCTGCTTGCCGAGGAATTGGCTATGACTCTATTTGTTCAATATGATTATTGCATTTGTATATAATTATTGCATCTATATTCATTCATTCATTCTTTAGCCTGTTGCCGTCTACTCCTGAACGTAAGCCTTTTCCATAATTCTACATAAGTCTGCTGGCTGCTATTCGCAACCAGTTCCTCCCTGCTATTCTCCTGATATCATCATGCCACCTGAGTTGCGGTCTCCCGACATTCCGTTTACCTGTTTTTGGGCTTCATTGTATCATCTCTTCGGCCATCTCATGTCCATTTTAACGACGTGACTCGCCCAGTGTCACTTCCGACTCGTTTTACATCTGTGATTTCGGTGCGTCTTCTGATTTCTTCATTCCGCATCCGATCCCTATTGATCACTAGCATCGCCCTCTCCATGGCTCTTTGGCATGTTCTCAATCGGTTAGCGTTATTCTTTGTACGTGCTATGGTTTTCAGTCCGTAAGTTGCCACTGGCAGCACAGAAACCTCATACACCTTCCTTTTGAGGTTTATTGGCATCTCTGGATCCTTGAGGATGAACCTCAATTTTCCAAATGCTGCCCATATCAGGTCCGCCTCGGTTAGTGCTCTTTGTCCAATTTGGTGTGGCCTAGGTAAACATAATGGTTCACAATTTTCAGTTCTTGATTGTTTATTAAGATTTGAACTGTGATTATAATCTGATTATAATCAACTGATTATAATCTTAGTGTTTTGCAAGTTCATTTTCAAGTCAACTCTCGCCGATTGCTCATTGAGCTGTTCAAGCATGGTCTTTAGCTCTTCTGGGTCGCCGCTTATCAGGACAATATCATCTGCAAACTTTAAGTGATTGAGACGAGTTCTATCAACGTTGACGTTCTTGTCATCCCAGGATATGTTTTTAAAAACCTTCTTTAGTGATAGAGTGAACAGTTTGGAGGATATCGTGTCTCCTTGTCGAACTTCTCTCTTGATCGATATCTGTTCTGTCTTGAGATTTTTATTTAGCTTGACTTGGAGTGTGACATTTGTATAGATATGCCGAATGAGATTTGAATATCTAGATTTGAATATCTAGAGAATATCTAGAGTCAATTCGCTTTGTCCATTGCGACAGCATCGCACAGGTTTCGACAGAATCGAATACTTTGTGATAATCGACAATGGACAGATGAAGTGATATTGTATTTTGTCGCCTTCTCTATCAATAAATGCAGTGGAGGTGATCAATTGTGCTGTTGCCTCTCCTAAACCCTGTCTGTTTGACTGGTTAGTAGAAGTCGTACTTATTAGCCAGGCGATTGGTGACGATTCTTGTCAGTAACTAGTAGAAAGTTGACAGCAAGCTGATTGGTTGATAGTTTTCAATATTCGTGCAGTCACCTTCTTGTATAAAAAGATGACCTCAGCATTCCTCCACACTACCAGAATCCATTATTCTTGTAGGCATTTATTCATGAGAACTAGTATTGCTTCCTCCAATGGTCCTCCACCCATTCTCAGCACTTCGCTTGTTACCCTGTCTTCTCTTGGAGCCTTCTTGCTTTATATATTCTTCATGGCGGTTTTTAGCTTACTTTTGTCGATCTCTGGGATCTCTTCAAAGCCCATATTAATGATGTTTTGTCTCTCTTCATACTCCGTAGTGTTAGGACATGCGACTGCCACGCTATATAATCGGCGGTAGAAGATCTCTAAGGCTCAGGATTTCATCTTTCTCGGTAACTATTTCCTCCTTGTCGTTTTTCATTCGGTGAATCTGTACCTTTCTCCTAGTCAGCATTGAATGCAGATTACGCATGTTGTTATCCTCAATGGCTCTGTGAACTAGTTCATTCTTCCAGTTCCTCAGATCTTTCCTAATAGCTTTATTAACTTTATTATTTAAGTTTTGATAGTCATCGACATGTCTAGTTGTTCTACGGCGCTCTTCTATAAATTTCAAGGTTGTTGTGCTTAATTTAATGTTCTTGGATTTGCCCTTTGCACAGGTCCTCTTTGTCGCTACCTGTATGGCGCTGGTGATCCTTCCCGCCCAGATCGTCTAGTTCCATTCCAGGCTTTCAGATCCTTGGCTTTGCTCTGATAGTCTCTTGATATTCCTGGAGCTTTCGCTCCAGCTGTATCGATGTTGTATTTAGATTTTTTTTTTTTATTAGTTTCTGTCTCTCCAATTTGATGTCTATTATAATCCTAGCTTTCACTAGCCGATGGTCACTGCCGGTGTGAAATCTGTTGAGTATCGTGATATCAGAGCACATTTCTCGTATGTTAGTGAGGATGAAGTTTATCTCATTCTTTGCTCGATTGTTTGGGCTTTTCCATGTCCACCTTCTTTGCAGATTTTTGTTAAGGTAAGTGTTCATGCAGTATAGGTCTTTCGCATTCAAATAGTTTATTAACATTTGTCTCCGCTCGTTTCTATCGCCCAAGCCAAAGAGTTCAATATTTGACAGATCCGTGGTTATCTTGTGGCCAATTTTGGCATTGAAGTCACTCATGATTATAACGAACTTCGCCTTTTCCGCTCTTTTGCGGCGGTCACATCCTCATAAGTTGCTTCACCTCAGAGTCCTCGACCGCGCTAGTGGATCAGAGCGTGGATCATTTGTAGAATATAACGGCAATTGAGTTTGATCATAGTGTAAAGAAGCCTATCTGATATGGCATACGTCTTGTTGATCAGGTGCTGTAGGCTCCTGTGTATTATGATTATTACACCCCGATTGTACGAGTTAGCGCTGAAGTTTCTCTGATATAGCAGATGTTCGGATTTGAGCACTTGCGTCTTCTTCTGTGAGTCTCACATATATTCAGGATGTCCCACTTGATATATCTGTTCTAATTCCTCTAAATGTTCGCTCAGTCACATGATGCGAATGTTATATGTGTCGATGAGAAGCTTCTTTTTCGAATGATTATCTCCGTTGATGGTATTTTTATGAATATTTGCCTCCCTCAGAATCCTTGAGGCAGATTGATAATTTAGTGCGAGATTCAGAGCTTTGAGTTCTAAGGTAATGTTGTTTTAAAACTCGACATTTCATCTTATGGAAGGAGTTGGTATTAAGTAACCATGTTTGCCAAGCGGGTTGGTCCACGGAGATTTTATTTCGTCTCTATCCTCCAGATGCATCTGGCGAGCGTTCCCCCATCCGCCATCCGTGAGATACTTAGGAATTACAGGCTCCCCTAGCAGCCTGTATCTATATTAGATATCAAAATTAGCACAAACTTGTAATAATTAATAAATATGACTCAATAATTATAATTATGTTTTATATATCCTAGTATTTATATATTATATTTTAAAAGACTTGATGCTGCATATAATAATAATAACAATGTTTCATCAAACATATTTTTTTAACTGATATAAGTACTAAATTTCCAAAATATTTCTTCAACATTGCACAATATATATAATTGTACTACTTCCACCATGCATTCTATTGTATATCAGAAGTTTTAAAAACACGATATATATAATATATTATTCTGCCATGCAGTCTGCTATATATTTTAAAAATAGAGCGACCTTAAAATCAAACTGACATACAAAAACTTGGCGCCACTTTCTTTAATATCAAATTTTTTATACAATTAATATATGTTATTAGGGCTGAGTATCACACATTATTTGAACGTTAGTAAGGTAATATAATTTTGTGATGTAACATTTGGATTAAAGTAGAAAAATGTCTTGTATGTAAGGTAATATAATTTTGTATGTAAAGATCTTCGACAAGTTCTATTTCTTTTTTAAATAGAAGATATTGCCAGTTAGATTTTATTTTTTAATTTGATACAACAATTTTTTCTTCGTGTCCCTATACTTGACACACTTTTTTTAAAAAGATAATTTTGTTTTTTTTAAATGGTCTTAAATATAACGGATTTTGAATCAGTCCAAGACTGTATATTGAATATACAAAATTATAAAAAGCTTCAAAATATAAACGTTATGGTAAAAGTAATCGATAAATTTGATAGCATTATTGTTACAATTATTAAAAAAAATAACGTAGTCATCAGTTACCAAGAGGATAATTGTAATGTTGTTACAAGTAACACATCACTTCTCTATTCTTATTCCTCTTATCTCAAAAACAAAGCGTTTCTAAACCTTTATATACTTCTTTTAATGTTTGATCAAATCCTCCAGAATATCCTTAGAATATTTGACGCTTATTAATTTATAGGTTGCGTCCATTTCTCGCATGCAAAATTTTTTTAAACTTTCTATATAAACGAAATTATAATTAAAATTTAAACATGCCTTTATTATTTATGTATTTTTATGTACTCGATGCAAGACATAATTATTCTTTTGTAACAAGGAAGTTAACGATGCGTAGTATCTGAGAAATAGTACATTACATAAAGTGTACAATGTATTATTTGATACATTATAGTCAAAAGAATCATGGTGTAATTTATATTTTTTAAAAACTTTTTATATTTTATTTGTGCTATAAAAAATATTTTAATTTCACCATTAGTAAAATAATTAAAAGTAATTCTTTTAAAATAAGAGATAGAAAAAGTAATAGAAACATTATTTTTCAGGATTTTTTAGTAATAACAATGTCACAATTTAAATTTTTACGAAACGACACATAGCATACTCGATTTCTGCTGCGTTTTGTAATGTAGCCCGGATTGGGTTACAAGATTGTAATTAGAGAAGTCTCGGGTTCGCCGAGACTTAAGAGTTAAAACTCCGAGCAGGATCCTAGATGGAAGGTTCTTCTGGTTAAGTATTATTACTCACTTATATTATTACAGTATTATTACTCACTTATATTATTACAGTATTATTACTCACTTCTATTAAGTAGCTGATTTATTGGTACGACTTCTTGACAATGTTTCGTGTGAATCTCGCTATTATTGATAACGACTGTGACGAAGTACAATTGCCCTGTTACGTATTGTGACTGTCCGCTCTCGATGATTTAGTGACCGTTTTTATAATATTCTAATAGTGTCGCGTTTCGTCGCATTATAATTTTAAATCGGACCATATATGATCAAAACGGCGCGCTCTCGCAAATTCTTCGTTCGCGCTCTGCTTTGGAATTTGCAGACTGGTTTTTGCATGCTTACATTTCCAGCCGGTGTTTCCGTAGCACCGGTTATTCCGAGATTCGAGAATGATCGTGAGGATAAGAAATAATGAAGATATAATATGATAAGTAATAGCATAAATAATATGTAAGAAGTAATTCGGGTTACACCCCTCCCTCGCCGGGAAAGGAAAATGGAATTTTTCGCATTACAAAATTCTTCAACCCGATACATTTATAAAATTTTAAAACCATGAACTTTCGTTTCTTCTGCGCAGTTCGTTATTTTTATTTACATTTTTTGCTTTCTTTTTTCTTATAATTACACTTATTATTCCTATTACAATTATAATTATTAATATTCCACTGAAACCAATGAGGTAGGTAAAATGTACGTTTTGGAACATTCTTCGGTTTCTCATCTAATTACTTATTTAATTCATCTATTTTTGTGCTTAATCTTGTTAATTTTAACAGGTCTTTTAATATCGGTCGCAGTTTTATTTTTTCTGTGAGCTGTTTTGCATTTTTGATGTCTTTCGATATTAACATTAAATTGTATTCCGGTAAATGTGCTCGTACATAACGGATCGCTATTTGTCGTCGCGTGACTATCGTTATTTCCGGCGTCGTTAGTTTACAATCGTTTAATTTTACTTTGCCCATCATTTATCTCTAATTTTCTTGCTTTCGACTTATCACATTGAATTTCTATTTTTTGGTTTACTTGTGTGGAATATAGTCACGCTTGTGGTTCCGTTAGCGCTAACCGTAATAAGATATACGGAAATTATATCCTTGTTTGCAATTCTGTTCGGGTTTATATAAATTTGCACTTCGCATGACGCATCCATACTTATGTGATAGACGATTACAAAAAATTCTTTGAAATCTGGGTAATTTAATATTGGTGCCATAATTAATTTTTCTTTTAGTGTCTGGAAAGCGTATTGTTGCTCAATACTCCAATTAAATTTTTTTCTCCTTTTTTGTTAATTTTGTTAGAGATTTGACAATTTTCGAAAAGTCTTGAATGAATTTTCGGTAGTATCCGGCTAGTCCTAAAAAATGACTGTATATTTTTCATCTTTTTTGGTGTCGGAAATTTCTCTATCGCTTGCAATTTACAGGATCAGGTTGTATCCCATTTTGCATTGTAATAATATGTCCTAGATAAGTAACTTCTTTTCTGAGAAACTCGCATTTATCCGGCTACAACTTGAGATTATGGTCTCTTAGTCGTTACTTCAGTTAATCGTTTATTATGTTCGTTCAATGTCGCACCGTATATTACTATATCGTCAAGATAAACTAGACATCTGAGTCCTTGAATTCCGGTTGATATCGAGTTCATTAGCCATTGGAATATCGCGGGCGCGTTTTTAAGTCCGAACGGCATTCTATTAAATTCATAGTGTATACGATGTAGAAAAAACCGTTTTATTTTTATATTCTTCCTTCATAGGAATTTGATGGTATCCGGAGGTCTAACGTTGAAAAATACTTTGCATTTTCCTGATCTAGGATGTTATATGTGATAGTGGAAAAGAATCTTCGATTGTTAGATCGTTTACTAAACGATCTAACAATCGAAGATTTTTTTCGAAAATCCACTACGATGCGTAGTTTTTGTTTCCCAGATGCATCCACTTTTTCGGGTATTACTAGCAATGACGCATTTCATTGACTCGTACTGTGACGTATTATTTCGTCATCTAATATCTTTTCAATCTGTCGATTTACTTCTGCTTTATGTTTTTCCGGCAATCTATAAAGTCGCACATTTACAGGCGCGCTATCACTACGTGTATTTATTTCATGTACTATTGTCGTAGTGTAAGTCAGTGGATCGTTCTCTACGTGAAATATGTCGCAGAAGTCAGAACGTATCTGCGTTAATACCTTCTTTTCCTCGTGATTTAGATGTTCTGTTCGTAACAATTTTTGTAAGCATTCCTGCCTGTAACTATACAGTACGGCCGTCGCTCTTGTGTAACGTGAGTATCTCCGCGATATCACCCAGCTGCATGGTGTCTAATGTTACACTCGGCGTCGTAATTTCAATAGTTTCGATAGTATTAATTACTTATTGGGCAAATATAATCATCGGGTTCTACCAGGCAATTACCAATAAATACTCCTGGTTCCATTTCTTCAGGTTTCACTATTTCCAATCTGATTTATTTTCCAATCTGATTTTGAGTAGTAATAGCTTGCACAATGGTTTCACTGCGAGGCGTTAGAATATATTTCTGGTGAGGATGCAATTTTAGATTTATGCTGCCTATTCGCAATATTTCCTTTGCATGATCGCATTTTGTTCGATGTTTCTTTAAGAAATCTATGCCGAGAATTCCTTCGTAAGCGACCGAGAAGTCATCTTTTACCACATACATGATGTGTCTTATTTCCTCATTTCCGAGGACGATTGTAGCTCGAATCTTATTGAGAGTGTGAACCTTGTATCCTGTTATGCCGATGAGAACTATTTGTTCCTCTTGTACTGGCGTATTCCCTTTTAAATTTCCCACTTTAACAAGTGGGGATAGCATCCATATCCAATAAGAAATTCATTTTTCCTTTTTTCATTTTCTTTATTGGCAAGGTTACCAGATCTAGAGTAGCGCTGACTTGTGTCTTGCTGGTTATCTGAGCTATTTGATAGCTCTCGCACGGCTCGCATTGTCCTTATCTTTTTGTTTTTCTTTTCTTCTTCTTCGCTACTACTGAATGACAATTCTGCGTCTTCTTTACATGTTTCGTTTTCTTTTGCTCTTACCGTAGTATTTACTTGTTTTCTTCTTTTTCTTGTCTCGGTCGTCTTACTTCTTTCTCTCTGATCCATTGGGTTTTGATCAGCATTCCTTTTTATCATTTACTGCCTTTTTATAATTTACGCAATATTTTTCCATCATGTTTACGCCGATGAGTTTTTCGGCTCTGGGTAAAGAAAATCGATTCGTGTATCTACTCGACAATCTTGTCTGACATGTCCGATTTTTCCGCATCTTTGGCATTGCGGTAATTTATTTTTGCGGGCGGGTATGCGTACTGTATTCGCTTTTGCACGCCCAAAATTTTCCATTGATCTTTTAAATTTCTCTTCTGCGCTCGCGCCAGCGATGGCGTCTTGCAGCGTTGTATAATGTTGTGATCGTACCAATAGCTTTATATCGTTCAGTAATCCGAACTGAAAATTGCATAGAGCCTGTTGTTGTATGGTTTCCAAGATCGCTCGTTTACTTTCTGTTGTGTTATTTCGACTTTCTGTCATGGATTCATATCATGGCTCCATAGCTAGTTTGTCCGTACAATCTGAATGTTCTTGTCGATTCTCCGTTTTTTTGCTTTAGCGTATTGAACTCTAGTTGCAAGTGTGTGCTACTTTTCTTGCTAAGATAGCAAACTTCTAGCTCTCTTTTCAACTGAGCAAAGTCGCATATATCTCGCGTTTGAAAATCAGTCATAGCTCTGCCTTTTAGTTTAATGCATAGTATCATTTTAATGCATAGTATCGCTTCTAATAGCGTTCCTTCTTCCATCGGATTCGTATTTTTCATAGCGTATGATGCGGCACTCAAGAATTCCTGCAGCTTACGAGAGATTCCATCGAATTCCGGAATCATATCGCGAGTTTTCGTTATGATCGAAAATCGTAATTTCTAGTTGATCCATTCGTTCTTGTAGCGCGCGAATTTTTTCTAACAACACGTCTAATATTGATTCTCTATCATGTTGTTCGGTTTTGATTGCTCTACCCCTTCTGCGCGAGGGGCCTGTCGAAGCTCTAAGACGTTCTATTTCCGCGTCTATTTTTACGCGGATTATTTCTGGTTCCCTAGTTTCCTCGCCACAAGTACGTAATTGTTGTTCCGCCATGTTTCTATGCTCGGGGTTACGCGATGCGATGTAATGTTCTTTCGGGTCAAAAACGCTTTCATTGTAAGATGTTAACGAGAACTCCCTCCGCTGTGAATTTCGTTTCTCGTTTCCTTCAGAACGTGTCGTTCTGGGATGCAGTCTGTGTTCATCTACTAAGTCCGGTATTAGGCTCTCGTCTACATTGTTGAATGGAATTACTCGCTCGATAACTATGTGTGGATGGAGCACCGGCTCAGGTGAGCTCTTATCCGAGTGTCGTGTTTCTAAATTTCGCATGCTATCGCGGATATCGCATACGACTTCTTGGACTATACGCACGGGAGTGACAGGACTTCGCGCTCTTTGTGTTCGCTCGCCGTGTAATCACGATATATTTCTAAGGAGTCGGTTTCTATTTATTTCGTCGTCCGACATCAATGCTATCGCTTGCTTATACAATTTTTACTGCGATATGATTTTTTCACTTACAGTATCGCTGCTAGCTTCATGCTGCTTCGCTGTCGCGTGTTGTTGTCGTAGATCGGTGCCTTCTCTGGTGTCGCTGATATGCGCTTGCTGGCTGCTCTACCGGGTGTCCTTCTTGACTGGTGTCAATGTACATTGGGCGATGCTGGTTCGCTGCCGCTGCTGCTGCTCTGCCGCTGATAGCTGCAGAGTTGTCCTAGGTTGGCACTCAGCTATTCTTTTCGTACTTGTTCGACTGTAAGCTTGTTATTTTCTGACGGAGTCTTTTCCGTCCGCTTATTTTCCACAGGTCTTGTAATTTGAGAAAATTTTCCTTCTGCCTGCAGCCTTGGGGTCAGGGATGTCATTTCATATACGATTTCAGCCACGCTGCAGCACGTAGAGAGGATAGGCTGGTACACACACTAGCGCGAGCGCTCGTCCATGTATGCTCCGCGCTTCGGCCAACTTCGAGCGGTAGAGAAGGAGTACCGACTGCTGTCTTCTTCTTTCTCGAGAAACGCTGTACCCCTGATTTGAAGCTGGCGTCTCATGACATGACACGAATTAATCATGCGAGGCGCGATGCCATTGTCGATTATTTTTACATACTTTTATACATATATTTTATTAAGTTAATAACATTATTACAATATATTTTTTTCATACATAAATAAAAATTAAAATTTGTAAATACAAAAATCCACTCTTTACCAATATATACGCTTTTTATTTGCAAAAAGTAATTGTTATATTAAAAAAATTTATTGTGGTCTTATAAAGATATTTAGATATTATAATTATTAAAAACTTAGCGTTTGTATATTGTATTCTTTGTACTTTTATTGTATTTATTTTCTATAAATATAAAACGTATATATTGTTGCTCGACGGAAACCGCGAGAAGGTGGTGGTGGTCTCTTCCGTCAGGAGGGAAATGTAAAAAATTATTTATTTAAATTATTAGTAGAAAATAATTTAAATAATTTAATTATTATATATTAAAAATTAATTTTTTAATATTGCAAAATTGATTTTTTACATTCCCTGTGTGTGTGTGTGTGTGTGTGTGTGAGTGTGTGTGTGTGTGTGTGTGTGTGTGTGTGTGTGTGTGTGTGTGTGTGTGTGTGTGTGTGTGTTTATGTATAACTATACGCATACATATTACTGATAAAAATTCGCTTTTTTTTCTCATAATATCTCCCGCAAACAAGATTTTTTACACGCTTATTCTCTTTAAGCGTGATGTCTGCTACGGACAAGATTTTTTACACGCTTATTCTCTTTAAGCGTGATGTCTGCTATGGACAAAATTTTTTACACGCTTATTCTCTTTAAGCGTGATGTCTGCTATGGACAAGATTTTTTACACGCTTATTCTCTTTAAGCGTGATGTCTGCTATGGACAAGATTTTTTACACGCTTATCCTCTTTAAGCGTGATGTCTGCTACAGACAAGATTTTTTACACGCTTATTCTCTTTAAGCGTGATGTCTGTTATGGACAAGATTTTTTACACGCTTATTCTCTTTAAGCGTGATGTCTGCTATGGACAAGATTCTAATAATCTAATATTTAACATTTTTAACCTGCCCACGAGGGACCAGCAATTTCATTCACGGCATGTAGCCTTAAAGTACTGCGTTTTTTTTTAGCAATATTAGCATATAATTTATCTGTTGACATAAGAGACAAATTCTTTTCTTCAATCATCATGTTTAAACATGTTTCTCCTCTCGCCCTTAATCCTGATTTTAAAACGCACGTGGCATTAATGGAAGCTGATAATCTATTTCGATTTTTTGTTTTTAAATTACTTAAAGAGGAAAACATTCTCTCTGGGTCGGCATTTGAATTTGGAAGTGATCGAACAGCATTCAGAACATTTGTTAAATTTGGATACTTAGTAATATTATTTGGATGTTTTGGATGTAAAATTTCCTTCCACATATTATCAAAATTTAATTTGGAAAGATTTTGCTTCTCTTCCATTGTAAAATCTAATGGCAATGCAATCCATTCTTTCTTTAAAGCATTTTCATCAACACTACCGAGTAGTTTTAGCTATAAAAGAAACATCATTAAATGAAGTTTCTCTATCAGTATTGAATAAGCTTACAAAAGCTCTAAAAACTTGTAATTTTAATAAAAGTTTATTATTTATCGGTAATCTTTTACGAATTTCTTCTGCAGCAGTTACATAAAACATCAAGCAATTTGTTCGAACAGTTGTAACTGCGTTTTCGTGTCCTTGCATCAGTAATTCGTAAAGATATTCTTCGCATTCTGTACCTAAATTAATTTTATCAAGAATTTTGTGATTCTCTGATAAAGAGAAAACTGTGTTTACAGAAAAAGGTTTTAAATATTCATCTTTTAAAAAGTTTCGGCACATTTGAAAAAGAAACTGTAAAGATTTTGGCTGCAATAAATGAATTCGTGTTTCTGATGCTTGAAAAAATGCATTGAATGCATTAAAGAAATTTAAAACGTATTTTAAAAAAAGAAAATAGGCTTTTGTTTCAATATTACCATTATAGACTACAGATGTTCTCCACGTTGTGTTTTTTCACTTACAACTATTTCGTTCAAAAAATATTTAATTGTTTCCCAAGATTCCAGAAGTCTTTCTACACATAAGTAATGAGAAAGCCAGCGTGTATCACATAACTTTAACAATTTGTGATTTGTTTCTTGGAAACACTTAGAAAATTCAGTGTAAACAGATAATCGTTTGGGGCTATTGTTAATAAAACTAGAAGTTTTTCGTAAAAATTCTTCGCAAAATTCTGATATTTTATTACATGCAGCATGCGCTATTAATGCGGCGGAATGGCAAGGGCATGTAAATGTTAATAAATGTGGACATACTTCTTCTAATTTTTTTTTAAATGATGAAAATTTTCCTATCATGACAGATGCATTGTCGCATGGTAGAGCTATAATATTTAAAAATGGTATTTTCATTTTCCACATTTCACATTTAAATGCTTGAAACAATTTTTCTGCGCTGGAATCTTTGGCATCAATATTAATTAATTTAATTAATTGTGAACGAACATCTAATGTCTTCGGGTCAACGTATCGTACCATAAAAGTCATCCATTTAGTATTACAAATATCAGATGTTTCGTCAATAAATATTGAAAATTTTGTGTTCTGAATTTTGTTAACGACACGTTCCGTTTCAATTGGGCATAAAACGTTTGTAATAATATGTTTACATTTTGTACGACCCATGCTCATGCTTTTTAATATATTAGAATCTTTTCCTATATGTTGAAAAAAATTAAGAATCTCTTTTGCAGTTTGATGAGAAATATTTTTATCGGCAATTAATGCGGCATATCTAATTTCTGCTAACTTTTTACGCTCATCAAACGACAAAAGTAATTCATTATCTTCCGTTTGCAAATTTTGATTTGATTTATTTATCTTAATGAAACTTTTATATTTATCTAAATGTGCTTTGGATTCTGCGTGACGATATATTTATGCTAAACCACCAGTAATAGTTTTATTGCAAATGGAACAAAAAGATAAATTTGCATTGTTAGGTACTTCTCGTAACCAACATTTGAATTCTTCGATATCTAACCATTTCTGTTGAAAAACTGGTTGAGATATTTTTTTTTATTTTTCATCATTGTTAGATAATGATGATCCTTTTTTAAGATTATTTTTATGACATGTAGAATTTGCATGGCGAGAAATTAATGAACTACATGAAAAATTCTTATTGCAAATGCTACAATGATACTGACTATTATTATTTGATACTTCGCGTATCCATGATTGATATCTATTATCAGTAAGCCAAGCTTTTATAAAGCTTCGTTTACGTTTTTTGATTGATTCGTCACACATTTCCATATCAATTTTAAAAGGACAAAAAATCGAAAAAAGATAAAAAGAGAAATAGAATATGAATATAATATGAAAATTATATGTATGCGTGTGTCACTGAAAGAGATCAGGATTCTGTTATTTGTTAAAATATTTTACGATCCTAAATCTCTCTCCGTATACGTATATGTGAATATATTTATATATATATATATATATATATATATATACACACGTGTGTGTGTGTGTGTGTGTGTGTGCGCGCGCGCGCGCGTGTGTGTGTGTGTGTGTGTGTGTGCGTGTGTGTGTGTGTGTGTGTGTGTGTGTGTGTGTGTGTGTGTGTAAATGTATATATGGAAAGTTATACCTTTTAATCTCGAATATATTCTTCAATATTAAAAAGTTAAGATGGGGATACACGATGTGATCGAAAGATGGTACACGAAGTCACCGAAAGACAAATGAAATCGTCGCGCATCGTGAGATAAACAATGGAAAATCGAGATCATTGTTTCTTTCTTATTCGGCGACACAGTGAGCAGCATACTTGACGACGCAATGGCAGGTTAGTTACAATTTATTATTATTTCAGAAATATAAATCACATTTTCAATATAATTTAATATGCTTTATTATCGTATGTGTGTGCCTGCATGTGCCTGTGCGTACGTGTGCCTGCATGTACGTGTGCCTATATGTGCGTGTGCCTGTGTGTACGTGTGCCTGTGTGTACGTGTGCCTGCGTGTGCTGCGTGTGCCTGTGTGTACGTGTGCCTGCGTGTGCTGCGTGTGCCTGTGTGTACGTGTGCCTGTGTGTACGTGTGCCTGCGTGTGCTGCGTGTGTCTGTGTGTACGTGTGCCTGTGTGTACGTGTGCCTGTGTGTACGTGTGCCTGTGTGTACGTGTGTATTAAAATTTTATCATTATCTGATATCAGTAATATAATCAGTAGTATAATAATGTTACTATTATACTATTATAATGTTACTATATATAGTTTATGTATTTTACAGAGCAAAATAAAAAATTTGCTGATATGCTGCAACAGCAGCAAAAACAGCATGAGCTGCAAATGCAGCAATTGAAAGAGCAGCATGAGCTGCAATTACAACAACTGCGGGAGCAGATAAACTTGCTGGTAAGAAAAAGAACGCTTTTGCTGACAAATATAACAATTTGGACAGATACTGATATGTAAATAATTTTATTGGATCTTTAAAATGATTATCTGTGAAATCTGTTATATTCAAATCGGCTAGATCAGAAATTTGTGAACATTATTATTATATTTAAGTGTCCTACATAATAATATTGATGGTCCAATAAAATTATTTCCAGATCTGTATTTGGTTAATTTGTAATTTTTAGATTTTTCAAAAGTTTTTTTTATACAGAACAACAACCACAGCAGCAACAGCAGCAGCAGCAAGATAGTGGTATTATTTATTGAAATAATTGTATGTATATAAATACACACATATATGTCATGTATAATACATATATATGTAAACATTAATTGACATTTAATTATTTTCAGTGCCTCATAGACGAAATAGTGGTGGACGTTCCCGTGCAAGATGGGGGCAACGAGGGGGACGTATGACATATAGTTGGAGGGGGGGTCGGAGAGATGGAAGAGGCCCGGAAGGAAATAGAGGAGGAAGAAATATAATTGTTAACAAATATTATTTTAAATAAAAAATATAAAAATAAATTAAAGTGGATTAATTATTATTAATTATTATTAATTATTAATTTAAGTGGATTAAATTTTTATTAAAAGAAGTATTAATTATTCTTTTTAGTAATAATTAGTAATAATTTTATTTATTTTATTTTATATTATTTTAGTAATAATTATTCTTTTTAGTAATAATTTATCAAAGAAGCATTAAACATTTAAAAACTAATAATAATAATGAAAAAATAAGAATGTTAACATAATTTGAATTTCTTTTTGCGATTGATATATTCATATCAGTTATTAATTTTATTATTATCTATTATTTATTAATATCATAAAAGCTATATAGCCTTTTTACATTCAGCTCCCTTTTATATAATAATATATCTAATATTTATTTTATATATTTATTGGTATATATATATATATATATATATATTTATATTGTTTATTTATATATTTATTTATATATTTATGCAGTTTTTAATAGCTATATCTAAATATCTTTATAAGACCACAATAAATTTTTTTAAATATAATAATTACTTTTTGCAAATAAAAAGCATATATATTGACAAAGAGTGGATTTTTGTATTTACAAATTTTAATTTTTATTTATGTATGAAAAAAATATATTGTAATAATGTTATTAACTTAATAAAATATATGTATAAAAGTATATGTAAAAATAATCGACAATGGCATCGCGCCTCGCATGATTAATTCGTGTCATGTCATGAGACGCCAGCTTCAAATCAGCGATACAGCTTTTCTCGAGAAAGAAGAAGACAGCAGTTGTCGATACTCCTTCTCTACCGCTCGAAGTGGCCGAAGCGCGGAGCGTACATGGACGAGCGCTCGCGCTAGTGTACCAGCCTATCCCCTCTACGTGCTGCAGCGTGACTGCAATCGTACATGAAATGGCATCCCTGCTTGAGGTTAATACTGCAGGTCTTATGAAAGTTGTCAGAAAAGTTTTTTCTCTTTTTGCCCGTTTTGTCTGCTGGGGCTTACCCTCGATTTCTGGTGGCTCGGGTAGCGATTATCCTCTCAGATTGTATGAATCGTGGCGATAGTATCGACAATCCCATTGCTGCCACCAAAATGTTGTAGCCCGGATTGGGTTACAAGATTGTAATTAAGGAAAGTCGGGGTCGCCGAGCCTTAGGAGTTAGAACTCCGAGCAGGATCATAGGTGCAAGGTTCTTCTGGTCAAATATTATTATTCACTTCTGTTAAGTAGCTGATTTATTGGTATGATTTCTTGACAATGTTTCGTGTGAATCTCATTATTACTGATAATGACTGGTGACGAAGCACAACTGCCCTGTTACGTATTGTGACTGCCCGCTCTCGATGATTTAGCGACTGTTTTTATAGTATTCTAGTAGTGTCGCGTTTCGTCACGTTATAATTCTAAATCGGACCATATATGGTCAAAACGACGCGCTTTCGCAAATTTCTCGTTCGCGCTCTGCTTTGGAATTTGCAGACTTGCTTTTGCATGCTTGCATTTCCGGCCGGCGTTTCCATAGTACTGGTTATTCCGAGATTCGAGAATAATCGTGAGGATAAGAAATAATGAAGATATAATATGATAAGTAATAGCATAAATAATATGTAGTAATAATAAGAAGTAATTTGGGCTACAACACTGCTGTCAGTAGCTGACGTGATATATTGTGCTGTATTCTTGCTGTATTTCTATTGTCGCAATATGCGAGTGAAAATACCAGATTTTTTATTACATTTTTGCATTTTATCTTGGTGGCATGTTTAATTCTAAAGTATTTTTTGTTGATATGCCCGCGCGAGTCTTCAGTGGCCGAGTGAAGTCGAGTCGCCGTATGAAGAAAAAGTGAAGCGCTCTCCGGAGCAACGGAATGTTTGTTTATGTGGTTGTTTTACGCGGTGACTTGCGGCGTACAGACATGTGTCCGCTGAATTTCTGTAGTTGTTCCTATTTTAATAAAACCTTCGTGTTTTGTAAAGAAGTGTTGTTCTTTGTCGAGCTTGGTTTCCTTCGGATGCGCGTGTGCGCAGTGAAGGATGGCCAATTCCACATAATAAGAAACAATTGCGAAGCTTTCTTAGGTTTTGCTCTTATTATCGAAGATTTGTGAAAAACTTCTCTACATTAACAAAACCCTTATATAAATTAATGGAAAACCAGATTAATTTTTCTTGAGGGAAGGAATGTCAAATAGCTTTCGAACAAATAAAATAAATATTAATATCCTCTCCGGTGTTGTCGTTTCCGTATGAAAAAGAGGAATTTATTTTAGACTCGGATGCTTCGAATTGGTGCTTATAACAGAGGCAAAATGGAATGGAAAAGATTATAGCTTATTTTAGCAGAGTGCTTAATAAAGCTGAAAAAAATTGTATTGTATGTAGAGAACTTTTAGCCATCGTGGATTCGGTGAAATTTTTTCATTATTATCTTTACGGACAAAAGTTTTTAATCCGTACCGATAACATTTCGCTTAAATGGATTGTCCTTCAAGAATTTGGAACAATTGGCACGTTGGCTTGAAAGATTGCAGCAATATGAGTTTGAAGTTATTTATCGTAAAGATCAGGCTCACAATAATCCCGATAAGTTATTGAAGCGACACTGTGAAACGACCAAATTTAATTATTGTGCTAAGATGGAATTAATAAAGAAAACTACCAAAGAGGAAAAGAATATTAGACGTCTAATCCTAAAAGGGGAAAATTTAGAGAAATGGAGAAAGGATCAGAAAGAGGAGTTGGGCTTAGGAATCATCTATCGGGGCAAAGTCGCACATCCTCTTTGAACGGAGATTGTTTCTAGGAGCACTTCCACGAAAATTTATTGGAGTTATTAGGATGCTCTCGTTTTAAAAGATGGAGTTCTTTATAAGAAATGGGAAACTCCAAATTTAAAGATAAGCATTCTTCAGCTAATTACTCCTCGAAAGCAAATTGAGCACATTTTGAAGGAAGCTTGATGCATGATGCTTCGACCGGAAGTCATTTTGGTATTAATAAGACGTTGGATAAAATTCGAAAGCGATTTTAGTGGACCTCATATAAACAGGATGTGAAGGATTGGTGTAAGTCGTGTGAGGTTTGTGTTTCCAGGAAAGGCCCTTCTGGAAAAGAAAAATCGCCTCTACAAGTTTATGTTGGTTCTCCTTTCGAAAGAATTCAGATAGATGTTTTAGGATCACTCCCTTCAGGGAACAAATATCTTCTTATAATTGCGGATTGCTTTTCCAAATGGATAAAAGCGTTCCCATTGATTAAAATTATTTTTAAAGTTATGTTCTTTGTTACTACATGAATTTATTTATTTTAAGGGGAGAAGCGCGTTCGGAAATCATCCTGAAAGAGGTCAACCGGAAAAGAAGAATCTTTAAGAACTTTTGTCCGAACATCTGGACATTTTGCTCTGGAACCTGAAGAAGAGAAGACTCTCACTCTCAGTTTTTTGAACCAGCGTTTTTCCGAGAGGCATAAGGCAAATGCCAGGGACTTGGGGAATGTTGAGGCACGCAGGGTCCCTGAAAATAATTCTCTCTCCTCCCTTGTCCGAAGATGAAAAGAAACGGTCGGAGAGAAGAGGTGAACATCGTCCTCGGGAGGGACAAAAAGTTATTTTTTCCCTCCAGAAGAAAGAAGCTCACAAGTCTCTGAAAGAAGAAAGAAGCTCGCAAAATTTTTTTTCTCTGAGAAGAGAGCTACGGGTCTCGGGAAAAAAAAAATTAAGAAATGAAGCTCTGGAGTCGACGGCAGGAAGACTGGCTTCCTAGAGGTCATCGATTGGGAAACTTCCTGTGTTTTGGAACCAGGAGGACGAAATCCGGTAGCCTGTAACAGCAGCTCAGAGTAGGACAGGAGAATCCTGATCCTGGGAACTGCAGACAAGGAAGAGAGTCCTAAATTGCAATCAAGAAAAAAAATGTTGAACGAGGATTGTCAGGACGACAATCTAGAAGAGGGAGGGCAGTGTTATGCCCGCACGAATATTCAGCGGCCGAGTGAAGTCGAGCCGCCGTATAAAGAAAAAACAAAGCACTCTCCGGGGCAACGGAGTATTTGTTTATGTGATTGTTCTATGCGGTGACTTGCAACGTACGGACGTATGTCCGCTGTAGAATTTCTGTAGTTGTTCCGATTTTAATAAAGCTTTCGTGTTTTGTAAAGAAGTGTTCTTTGCCGAGCTTGGTTTTTTTCGGATTGCGCATGTGCGCGGTGACGCGAAAGAATGCGTGGATAGAGACCGCCACAGACGTAACAATATGTTATGACAACATAAATTGTTACAATTCTTTATAACGATAAATTTTTTTCTATTTTTGCAGCATTTTTCTAGCATGCTATGACGAAGAGCTTGCTCGATATTTTCTATATTTTTGCTGTCACTATCTGTTATAGCAGCTCATGCTAAATTATTGTTCCATTTTTGGCGACATAATATGCAGAGTAACTTCGCAATGCGTGCTTTCAGCACATTTGGCTATCAGGGTATATAAGTATATAAAAATATAATTTTGTGATAAGTTCTTATATTGTGATAAGTTCTTACCGACGACCTCAAGGAGCAGAAATATACTCGTGGGCGGATGAGTAGATACTTGGCATTCATATAATCCAGCATCTCTCGGTTGGACATATTTTATTTGAAGCGTCCAATCTTCGCTGTGGTG
Organism: Pogonomyrmex barbatus; assembly: GCF_055798465.1. NCBI lineage: Eukaryota > Metazoa > Arthropoda > Insecta > Hymenoptera > Formicidae > Pogonomyrmex > Pogonomyrmex barbatus. Next base: position 357,403 of record NW_028297149.1, read on the forward strand.
GAAATGAATTGCCTGAAATCGTTCATCATTGGCGTACGTCGTCAATCCTACAGTCAGTAACTCCTGTACATTCTTTCGTTTAATCCACGATACCTGCAAGCAAGCAAAAAATTTATTAATATACGCGATTCGATATTTTCATCATTTTGTTTATGAAAGCAGAAAAGAAATTGTTTTTTTTAATAATGAATTTCGTTTTACAACTGTGCTTTTTTGATAATCGAATAAATCTTTTTTTATTTATTCCAAAATTAAATTCTAATTCCCACACAGAACATGACGTCCATTAGATGTCCACATAACCTCCACAATTTCCATGCAACATTTATCTCCATAGTGGAGTCAAATAATTTTTTAATGGAGATCCTTATTATTTTCATGATGTTGGAGCTGGATGATGTAATGGAGCTTTATCACCTCTATTACATCTACATAAATGTCTCATGAAAGTTGTATGAAATTTGCGTAAACCAATGAATGCAATAGTTCACGTGAGCAAAACGTGAGTAACAACGATCCGCGCGTGGGTCACTGGCTCCGACCGCGCCACCGAACGGATTCACAGAATCGCCGAGCCCGTTTGGCAAAATTCGCGGACCGTTCGGCGAAATCATCTGCGGAGTCAGCCCTTGAGTTCGGCTAATTCAGGTATATATGCTGACCTCAACGGATGATTTTCGCTTTTTCTCGGCGACCAGTCCAGTTCTCGGTAAATCCAGTTATGATACTTTTTGCGATCCTAGGATACTATCAAGAGCTTCTGGCAGCTTCCACCATCTCCGGAGCACGCAAGTATTCTCACGAGCTAGGGCGCTTCCTAGTTTGGCCCCAAGGCAGGCATTTGCATGCAAAATCCATCGCTGATAGGTGACAAAGCAGAGGGCTACCTGTCTCCGAGCCATCAGCAAATCTAAATCCTGTTCCGGACCGTAAAATCGTCCAGAAAAGACAATGCAATGTGACAGACGAACAGCTGATCGGCAACGCGTCAAACATCACGTGCGACGAACCCCGCGCACCGTCACGTCGCGCACCTATGATCGCGACGCGTCGAATTCCCGATAAAGCCGCGAACCAATTTTGCCAATGGCGTTGGAGGGTGTCGCCGCTGCAGTTCGACCTGCATCCATCGAGAGAATAGGACCATCATCTCTCTGGAGTACCGGTCGTGGGGATTCGAAAGAATACATGTATATATGTATATTGTAATATATATATATATATATATATATATATATATATATATATATGTGTGTATCATTGTATTGTTGACGTGTTATTCTAAACACGTTATTTGCGATAAATATCATCACATGCCTCGATAGTCGAAAGGATAAGATGCCTGCCCGGTAAGCAGGAGATCCAGGTTCGATTCCTGGCTGAGGTGGTATTTTTTCGCAAAATAATTACGAGTTTTCACGACTGGTTCGTGGTCGGGCCCCGCCGTGACGCACACCCTCCCTTCTTATTTGGGAGCCTGATTTACTCAAGTAAAGTCGATAACATCGATAATACTGAACGCGCGCGCGCTTCGGAAAGGTGCACGCGCTTCGATGCGCGCGCGCATCGGAAGGAACATACGGAAGGAACATATGCGATAATAAAGAATAATAAGAAAATTAATTAATTCTTTATTTGTTTTATCTTTCTTTCTTTTTTAATTTAGAAATGCATGAATTATATCTCCATCGTATTACAGATCGTATGGATCTTTATATTTATCTGTGTAAATATATAATTCGTAACATTTTGAATTATACATTTATTCAAATAGGTATAAACGACAATAGATGGTAATAAATAGTTAAATAATAAGCATAAGAATAAGTATAAGAATAAGTATAAGAATATGGAAATTAAGATAAATAATTAATTAATAAAAATTAATAAATTTAGTTAATTTATGAAAATAATAATAAATTTCTCAAAGATATTCTTTTATTATCAAAAATTTGAGCGATCCATTGGAAAAACGATAATAGCAAATAATTGCACAAGAAGAATATTAGATACTAGATCAATCACTCGAATACGCATAATTTTATTTTTAATAAAAGAATATCTTTAAGAAACTTGTTATTAATTTTAATAAATTACCTAATTATCTCAATTTCCATATTCTTATACATTAATTAATTATTACCGCCTATTGTTGTTTATATTTATTTAGATAAATATATAATTCAAAATATGTTATGAATTATATATTTACACAGACAAATATAAAGATCCATACGATCTGTAACACGATGGAGACAAATAACCTACATAAATTAAAACCTTCCAGTAGATGTTCATTAGACGTCGGTCATGGATATTCAGAACGTTCAGTAGATTGCCATTAGAATTCCAATAGACGTCTACAAGAAATCCATAGTTCCGCTTTGTGGAAGTCTATGAGACCTCTGTTAGAAGTCTTTCATAGACATCTGTTAGACGTTAGGTGGATCGCTAATAGAGGAGTCTCGATAGATAACCAACACAGAACAAAAATCTCTAATAGATGTCCATTAGAGGTTCATCACGGAGGTTTGTAACTTTCATTAGACATCCATGAACCTTCCAGAAGACCTCTACAGAAAAAGTTAATAAAAAGAATTTTTTATGATGCTGAACAAAAATATTTCTTTGAAGAAACGAAGCACACAAGGTGCAATGGAACTAATGAAATCTTTTTTATCTTGTAATATCGGTACGTCACATAATTTTTCCGAAAATCACCCATCCTTGTAGTATACACGATCGAGCTCGTTTCATCTCTGTGATCGGCTGAAATCAGATACTAGAATAATAAGTATAATTAAACTTAGAATTTTAATGTAAAAATATGACAGATCTCTGATAGTGAATGTTATCACATTGTCATAAGATTCAAATAGTCTCAATGTCAATGTTCTGATGTGTGTAATTTTTGTAAATAAATTTAATTATATATATAAAGGTGTAAAGATTATATATTATATGAATTTTTAATATTATGTTCCATGTGAGTAATGTTTATAAATTTACGTATATATTTTATTTACTCATTTATATATTTATTGATCGTATTAAATACGTGAGATATTTCTCTTATTAGACAATATTAGACAATATATGTTTTCTTGTGTTTGGTATAATTATTTATATACAATCAAATACGAATAAATAAGATATATGTAATAAATTTTTAATTTATTTATAAGTATATATTTTTAATTTTTATCATAAAGTAATTATCTATAAAGGATCTAAAACTTCCAATTAAGCTTTGTACATGATCCACGAAAGTTTCATGAAATATCTATAATTCATCCATACAATCTCCATGAGACATCTAATGGAGATAGAGAAATTTTCTGAGAAACATCGAACGAAATCCCAGAATTCGCTTCTCGTGTGATATTCAGTGATGATCGCTATTCACACGAGAAAGAATTTTACATACATACAACATAACTTGCTACAATCTATGGACTGCTTATTGTTGTCAAACAGAACTTCTCATCAAGTGACATGTGTCGTGTATGTAACGCATCTTTATCAAGAGATAGAGCTCCATCATGGAAGTAATATAGGTCTCCATTAGAGATTTATCTGACTTTCATCATGGAGATAGATATCGCATGGAGGCTGTGGAGATTACGTGGACCTCTAATGGATGTCATGTTCCGTGTGGGACCATCCACCGTGAAGGTTCGCTGGATGACTAATGGACGTTCACGGTGGAATCCTAGGGGATCGTCCATCATGGAATTTGGCTGGACGGCTAATGGATGTCCACGGTGGAATCCTTGAGGACCGTCCACCATGGAGATTCGCTGAACGGCTAATGAACATCCACTGTGGAATCCTAAAGCACCGTCCATTATGGAGGTTCGCTGGACGGCTAATGGACGTCCACTGTGAAATCCTAAAGCACCGTCTATCGTGGAGATTCGCTGGACCTCTAATGAACGTCTATTTGACTTCCATCCTAGAATACCGTCCACCGTGGAGATAGACGTTCGATGGAAGTTTAATGGAATCATGGAGATTCAATGGACGTCCGCTGGAAGTTATGTTCTATATGAGAAAGAATTAGTTAATTGTTATTTTTCTTATTATTCTTTATTATTGCATGTGTTCCTTCCGATATGCACCTTTTCGAAGCGCGCGCGCGCGTTAAGCATTATCAATGTTATCTTTTTCCAATTTAAAAATGCATAAATAATATCTTCATCGTTATATTGTATGTTCGTATCGATTTTTATCTCTCTCTCTCTCTCTCTCTCTCTCTATATATATATATATATATATATATATATATATATATATATGTATATACAGGATGATTCAGAACATCGCGGTTTGCGGATCTCAATCCGCGATCTCCTATTCGCGGGAGGTGGCGTGGAGGAGGACATGGTCCCACAGAGATCATATAAATAGGATGAGACGATCGATATTTCGCTCAATAATCCTTCGATTATTAGAAGAATGTGCTTATCAAGACGACATGAGAACATTTAAGAATGAAGAATATTACAATATGCTGGTGACTTGGTGAGTGCCATGGGCAATATCATGCTGTTGCAAGACGATACGCCGAATTGTACCCAAACCGAGCAAGACATCCATCTGCTCCTGTTATACTTCGAGCTGCTCAAAGGCTATCTATACTTACGAAACTGATAATGTTCTCCCAAACAAACACGACACTGGGAGAGATCGCGAGGCAAGAAATTTGCGAAATATGGAGACAGTTGTACGTGCTTTCGAGCAAAATCCGGACACGAATATTCGGGTCGTTGCTCGAGAATACGATTTATTATATGCAACTGTACAAAGGATATTGAGAAAAGAAAAATTGCACGCATTTCACTACACATACGTGCAACATTTACCTGAGGATTATTATCTAAGAAGAACATTCTGCGAAAATTTTCTGAGAAACAGAACGAAATCCCAGAATTCACTTCTCGTGTGATATTCAGTGATGATCGCTATTCACACGAGAAAGAATTTTACATACAACATAACTTGCTACAATCTATGGACTGTTTATTGTTGTCAAACAGAACTTCTCATCAAGTGACGTGTGTCGTGTATGTAACGCATCTTTATCAAATGATTTCAAAACCAGCAAATTAATTGATAATAATTAAATGTAATTTATTACTTTGTATTTATTATTCGTGAATTTTTTGATTTATTGATCATGTGCGTAAAAGTGTTGATGTGTTTATAAATAATTGATTATTGTGATTATGCATAATGTATTTTTTTTTTCATCAAGTATTCTCATCAAGTATTTTCATCAAGTATTCGCCGAATGATTAACTGATAGTGATTATTGTCATGAACCGATTCATTCATAAAGGCTTTATTTTATCGATCGAGTGCGTCAGTAAACGTGTTGATAATGTGCTATAATTTATAAGAAAAAGAAAATTTTTAATTTCTCTAATTGTATGTAATGTGCTGTTTATAATAATTCGAATAATTCTCAGTCGCCAAATTAATCGATAGCGGTTAATAGTGATGGACCGATAGATTTGGATTTTTATAAATCAATCGAGTGCGTGAGTATTGATATAATTCAAGAAAGAAAAATTTTGATTTATTCGGTGTGAATTCGTCGCATAGAAAAGAGTTGCTATCACGGCGAGTGAAATTATCTGTCCATTTTTTGCAAGGTACGGAGACATCGAATTTTTACAAGGCAAATGTGCATGCGTGTGCGTGTGCATGCGTATATGTGTGCATGCTTGCGTGCGAGAGCAAATGTGCATGTATGTTTGTGTCTTGAAGCAAAGCAGCTATTACATACGTAATATACAAATTAATACCGAAACATATCACAAAATATCAATATCAATTCAATAGCGAGATATTACGACACGTGTTAAGTATAAATATAATACGATATAAATATATAATACGATATAAATATAGTATAAATATAATACGATATAAATAACGTTGAAATACAATGATAATGAAATGATATTTCATTAATTAGATCTTATAGAAAATAAGTACACTATCTATGCGTTGTATTTAATCATAATCATATAATGAAATGTCAAAATTTGACATATCATAGACAACCTCTCTCATATGATATGATCTAATTAATGAAATATTTCATTATCATTGTATGTCAACGTTATTTATATCGATACTTAACACATGTCGTAATATCTCGCTATTGAATTGATATTGATATTTTGTGATATGCTTCGGTATTAATTACACGTATGTAATATACAAATATAAATAGGTTTCGTAAAAAAGCAAAAATAATTTCTCAATAAAAATATAATAGTATATCACATCAATATATTTGTATAATAATCTCGATTGACGTTAAGAGGGCTCTCGTGGTAGCGCCTTTATCACTTGTTATAGCATTATGCCTGAGCACATGAAATGTTGGCTCTATGATTAGTTGACTTTAATCGCTATTAATTTAAAAACTATTATAATCTCAGCATTTTCATATTAGAATTTTCGTTTTATTTTTATGTCAGGAATATGTCATAAAAATTTCGGTCGCGAGTTGTGGGACTGTGTGCGTGCGTGCGTGCGTGCGTGCGTGCGTGCGTGCGTGCGTGCGTGCGTGCGTGCGTGCGTGCGTGCGTGCGTGCGTGCGTGCGTGCGTGCGTGCGTGCGTGCGTGCGTGCGTGCGTGCGTGCGTGCGTGCGTGCGTGCGTGCGTGCGTGCGTGCGTGCGTGCGTGCGTGCGTGCGTGCGTGCGTGCGTGCGTGCGTGCGTGTGTGTGTGTGTGTGTATGGGGGGTGGGTGGGTGGGTGGGTGTGTGTGTTTCGTAACATGTTGTGCTTCGAATTTGAAATTTTGCCAAATAATTGGAGTATCCTTCTCGTACAATTACTTGCAATCATAATTCATGCATTTTAAATGTTTCTAGATTATTGCTAATATGTCTCTTTTGATGAACGCGTTATCATTATTAATCTTATCGACATAGCGGATCATCAGACCAATAAATTAGCATCATTGTAAAAACCATTGCGAATCATTGACTGGCAGAATCCAATATGTTTCATGAAAAATTGGGATTTAATAATATTGCTTTCGAGTTATTTATTTAACTAATAGGGACAATTATGATATATTTATTATACTAGACATTACACGTGCGCTGCGCGAGCGCTATTTATCTTTTTCAACGTAAGAACAAAAATCAATATAATATCATTATATTACTGTTATACTACAATATGCACAATTGTCAAAACGATTCTCTGTGAGATCAATATAATGACAGCTATTCACAAAGTGAGCACAGAGAGCGAATCAATCAGCATTGCGGAAAAGCATCAACAATAAACTTGTAACGGCAGGGCCGTTACGAGGATACATACATACATACATACATATATATATACATACATATACATAAATATATACATATATATAAACGCTTGGCTTACTATCCTGCACTACCCATCCTGCTTGCACGTACATCACTTGCGCTTTGCATTCGCTTGCCTGTAGGTCGCACGCGCCGTCTCGCTTACGCTATCTCGCTCGCGGTGCCCCCACGCGATACCGACTCCCCGCCACCGGACCGACGGCGCGCAATGAGGAACGCCGCCGGGTATATAAACCCGACCGGCCGAGACATCGAGACCAGATCCCATCCTGCGATCCGACTCCCGATACCGACCTAACCAGTACCTACTACCTCTCGGGGCCGAGGTTTCACTTGGCTCTGCCGGGTTTCACCGGCTTTCTCTACCTTCGGGCTGAGGTTTCACTCAGCTCTGTCGGGTTTCGCCGACTCCTGTCACCGCTTCACGGGCTGAGGTTTCATTCAGCTCTGTCGGGTTTCGCCGACTCCTGTTACCGCTCCACGGGCTGAGGTTTCACTCATCTCTGTCGGGTTTCGCCGACTCCTGTCACCGCTCCGCGGGCTGAGGTTTTACTCAGCTCTGTCGGGTTTCGCCGACTCCTATCACCGCTCCTCGGGCTGAGGTTTCGCTCAGCTCCACCGAGTTTCACCGGTTTCCGTTGCGGAGGCAGGGCTCGACGTGGCACTCAACCCTGCCCGCAATACCTAACTGTTCCGCCTGACATTAGCTCGTAAGTGCATGCGATAGAGATTAAGGCCGCTAGTTATAAATCAGTAATTCTAAGATCCGTAGTGATAATCGCGCCGCGTAACTAAACTATTGTCGACCGCACGCCGCACCCGTCCTGCGCATTTCATCGCCTTACGCCAATCGGTTGCGTCTCCGCTTTGCTACCAACGACCTGCGAGAGCACCCGGCTCTGTCCTACTCTGTATCTATCTTTCTACCAATAAACGATCTTTTCACCGCCACTTGTGCTCGCGTACGCTTGAGTCTCCTCTCTTCTCGAAACCGGACACCGAGCCGATCCGAGCGTCGAGCGAGGTGACCGCGTCACAAACTTCGAGAAAATTTTGAGAGACGTGAGTATCGATGTTATACCTCTTTCTAGAAAAGATATTTAAATTATATATTTAAATAATTCATCAAAAGATATATTTAGTAATTCTTAATAATAAAATTTTGGCAAAATTGATGCAACAAAAGCGGAAAGCGTCCCTTGTTAGCGCTAACGGAAAATTAAGATGAAAATATAATTATATTATACATTCGTAGTGATTTTTATATTTATCTGCATAAATATTTCGTAACATGTTGTACATTATATTAAATCTTAAAATAAGAATATGAATACCGGCGTATGAATACTGATCTATAAATACCGACCTAAGAGCCTCTTTTATCATCATTGATTAACTCAATTGGCCGGTTATTCTAAAATAATTGATTATTAAGTTAATCGAAGATGGCCTAATGAGAAAAAATTAAACAGATTTCCGAAAAAGATTCTCCTCGCCGGACTATCGGCTGCGTTCCGACAGCAACCTACCTGTATTATAAAATGAGAATAAGTTTTTCCAGACTTAAGAAATTTCTATTCTGCAGCCAATCAACACGCTTAAAATATTCATCACGATAAATGTAATATTAGAGTAATAATGAAACGGGAGCGTTTTCCGCTCGTTGTAATTGGATATAGTCATTTAAAGCGACCGATGCCTTGAAGATTTTTCACTGGATTAACCAATCAAAAAATTTTATTTTTAATTGGCCAATCGACAGTGTGGGCAATCGGCCGCCATCTTAATGAAAGGGTCTGTTCTTTTTAGCTGAACTGGCTGCACTAATTAAGAATTATTATCTTTTTTTTTTCAGTGTAAAGACAGAAAAATAAACTGTGAACTAATACAATCAGTTCAGGCAAACAGAACAGGCCTAATAGTGACACTACAAACAGCAGCGACAATAAAATCTTTAAGAATGGTAACACTATCACATTTCATTTTCAATTATTTTACAATTGTTCATCATTTTACGAAATCATTAACGACGGAGTTAAAAATGGAAAATAAATATGTAATTAAGTCGTTGTATTTATTACATCTTTATTGATACATGTCCACATAAGGCACGATAAAAAAAAGATTCAATGTATTAATTTTATGCAATGTATTATTAATAACATGTTTATATATGCCGATGATGATTTATACTTGCAGATGCTCTTAGAGATGAATCTGGATGACTTTAATGATTCTGTTGGCACTGATGCTGTTGCAGCTCATGCCGCAGGTGCCGCTCTTGAGGTCGCAAATAATGTCCAAACCAACAACGCCAACATCAACGGCAACGCCAACGTCAACGCTAACGCTAACCCTCCAAGTAATTTTAAGACTTTTTCTCTTTTTTTTTCTTTTATTCGTCCTTTTTCCCCTCTGTACGGATGCATATATACAATATATTCTTTATATATATTAGTAAGGAACAATAAATTAACAAAAATCTAAGCTTTTGGCTCAAGTTCAACTCATCCTCAGTGATATAAGAAAGAAAATCAAATTCTGTGTCCAGTCGATGAGCGATCAACAAACAATAGTGACATGCTGATCAGTTACTCAAATCAGTTAATCAAATGAAAATACTCTCTACTCCAAATGAAAATAATCTCCTCAAAATGAAAATAATCTCATGACATACTCAATTACTCTTTCTTTCATTTATATGAAAGTTTTGTATGCACTACTTCACTTTTAAATTGATATTTTCATTTGATCAATTGATTTGATCAGCATGTTACCATTGTTTGTTGATTGTGGCTCATCGACTGGAGTCAGAGTTTAATTTTCTTTCTTATATTACTGAGGATGAATCACACTTGAGCCAAAACGCTTAGATTTTTGTTAATTTATTGTTCATTACTAATATATATATATATATATATATATATATATATATATATATATATATGTGTGTGTATATATAAAGAATATATTGTATATGTGCATGCATACAGAAAGGAAAAAGGAAGAGTAAAACAGATAAAGAGAAAAAGTCTTAAAATTACCTGGAGGGTTGGCGTTGGCATTGACGTTACCGTTGGCGTTGGCGTTGTTGACTTGGGCATTATTTGTTCGAGAGCGGCACCTGCGACACGAGCTGTAACAGCACTAGCAGGGACAGTAGCATCATCAAAGTCATCCAGATCATTCATCTCTAACAGCATCTGCAAGTATAAATCATAATCAGCATATATAAACATGTTATTAATAATACATTACATAAAATTAATACATTGAATCTTTTTTTTATCGATACATGCCTTATGTGAACATGTATTGATAAAGATAATAAATACAACGATTTGCTTACATACTCCGTTTTCCATTTTCCGTCGTTAACGATTTCGTAAAATGATGAACAATTGTAAAATAATTGAAAATCAAATGTGACAGTGTTACCACTCTTAAAGATTTTATTGTCGCTGCTGTTTGTAGTGTCACTATTAAGCCTGTTCTTTTGCCTGAACTGATTATACTAGTTCACAGTTTATCTTTCTGTCTTACACTGAAAAAAAAAGATAATAATTCTTAATTAGTGCAGCCAGTTCAGCTAAAAAGAACAGACCCTTTCATTAAGATGGCGGCCGATTGCTCACATTGTCGGTTGGCTAATTTAAAATAAAGTTTTTTGATTGGTTGATCTAGTGGAAAGTCTTCAAGGCATCGGTCGCTGTAAGTGGCTGTGTCCAATTACAACGGACGAACGAGAAATGCTTCCGTTTCATTATTACCCTAATATTACATTTATCGTATGACGAATATTTTAAGCGTGTTGATTAGCTGCAGAATAGGAATTTCTAAAACCTGGAGAATTACTCTCGTTTTATAATACAATAGGTTGCTGTCGGAACGCAGCCGGC